>NW_017307104.1:461826-467482 GCF_000935625.1 Nanorana parkeri
TTTTTTTTTTTTTTGGGGGGGGGGGGGGCCTTAACGGTTTCTTGCACCGGGGCCCTGAGGTTTCTAGTTACGCCTCTGCCCAGACACCACACTCTAATCTTTGTTGCCGGAAAACACCTGCCTCATCTCTCCCAATTTGGACCTGTTATTTTTAGCGTCCTACTGCTGGTCAATTTTAAACAAATCATACCTAAGGTATGTGTTGGTGTAAAATGTCTTTATTCACTCTTATGATTTTTTTAACCTTCTAAATAATGCCAGACGTAACTAATCTTGGCACTCCAGCTGTGGTGAAACTACAAATCATATGATGCATTGCATCTGCATTCAAACTACAAATCTCACCTAACTATGGCTTTTAGATCTCTTGTGGCTGCTTCTTTCACCAGTCAAAGCAGTCTTAGTACTTCTTGATGAAAAAGTGTGTGATGCTGCTAAAACTCCATGAAATAAAGCCTTTGATTTAAAACTGATAACAATCAGATTGGGGTGCTGCTGCTGTATAAAAGCCAAGTTCACTGTACAAGAGAAAAATCAATTCCACAGCCAAACAGGAGCTGCAAGAGAAAGCTGTCACCTAGGTTGTCCGTGAAAATCAGTTTTCGTAACACCACATCCAGCTTTAAGGCATCCCCCAAACCTGTAATTTAAAAGATTTGTGTATTTTTAATTTGTTGTCGAAGCTGCATGAAAAGGCCCTCTCGAAGCTTTATAGTATTTTAAGCCCTTCATGACGGGAGACGTACACTGTACGTCCGGGCACTTTGTGCCTATATGACTGGCCACGTACACTGTATGTGACGAGTTATATCAGGCTCTGTAATGCTGGTAACTGCTGATTCTCAGCAGTTACCAGTCATTAATGAATGCCTCAGTATTGAGGCATTCATTGATGAAATAGTTAAGCTTTTGTAAAAGCTTATTTCTTTCATTAATTAAAGAATTAAGCCATTACATGCAAATACGGGAGCGCTAAATAGCGCTCCAGTATTTGACAGCTGAAAATAGCAGAGAGGCAGCAGAGTGACTCACCTCCCTGCTATTTGTTTTGACAGCTCCATAGACTGGCCCGATGTTTATGAAGCTATGTGATACATCTCAAGAAAAGAGATACAAGAGATACAATGTATCTCTTTGCTTGAAATGTATCATTTCTGATCGTCTAGGCACGATCAAAGAGCTTTAGTGAGATCTGAATCTGACATGCTGTCAGGATCAGTCTCTATGATTATTATTAGCTGTTCCTAAGTTTGGAGCAGCCTAATAATAGCCAAAAAAATTTTTAAAAAGTTAATCAAGCAGTCATAGTGACTGCTTGATATAAACTGACAAAAAAGTTTGTTCTTTTTACTTTTTTTTTTTACAAAGTATCAAAAAATAAAGTGTAAAACAAAATTAGGAAAATAAAAATGCTATATAAATATATTTTTATACTATAATTATTATAAAAAATTTAAAAAAAATCAAAACTTGTGAAAAAAGTGTTTTCTTCTAGTTTTTTTCCTCATTTTTTATATTTGATTCAAACTAAGTGAGGCGTTAGGTACATGTTGGATATAATTATATAGCCCTATCTGTCCTCTAAAAAACAATATATAATATGTGTGGGTACATTTGGTTAGAAAGTATATTACTGCTGTGGAAGAATCACACAGCAAAAATGTAAAAAGCGTGTCAGTCATTTATGAACACAAACTGAAAACTAGCTCAGTCATGAAGGGGTTAAAAGAAAATGGAATTTCTACATCTCCTCCATGGTAGTGCCCAGCTTCCAATGCCTTTTGTTAGACAATAAAAATGCATATTAGCCCTATAAATGGCCTGAACTGAATAACAAGATTTACCACTCAAAGATTTCAGTGGGTTTAATGGAAAGGTTACGTTTTTCAAAATTTTGAGCATTATTCGCAAAAGAGCCCTGTAATAGAACACAGGCCTGTTCAACCACCCCCTAGCCATAGTTCTTCAACCCTATATAAATGCTACTTTTTATTCTTTTTAATTGTGTGTTAGTGTGTTGTATTTCACTGGCACCATAATCGGAAGACTTATAATGCATCTGTGTTGATTATATGTTTAATATTTTAGCTAGAGCAAAATCAAGATATTTATAAACCCATTACATTAAAAGACCTAGGTGGCCAAAGTTCTTACTTGTTTAATTGAGAATAATCCCCATCATAGTAAAAACCAAAATGAATGTTATAAAAAATATATAAATAAAATAAAATCTTCAACTTCCACTGCATCCTTTATATCCCGACACTTACCGATAACGAGGCTGCTCTGAAGTTTCAGAGGGAGAACGTTCTGGAATTGAAAGTGACGTTGAAGATATTGTCGTAGTAATAGAGACTGTTGTAGCTTCTTCAAATGATGGAGTTGTGCATGGCAGTATGTCTGATCGACCTATAAGAATAGAAATATTTGCATATTATTGTAAGTGCAGACATAAAACTATTATATTTATAACTTATACAGTATTTTATATTACTATATTATACTATACTATATTATATATTTAAAATATGCTTTTACACAGTTTTTATATGTGCAATGTCTGTGAAAATATAATCTTTTACAGATTTAGCTAAGTTCAAGGGAATATATGAAGGATTGAATTTTTTTTATGTGTAGTAAACAAATTTATGTGTACTAAAAAAAACCCGTCAAAAATATTTTTACTCCATATTTCATATGTAAAACTTGCACCCAGCAGAAGTTGTTAGTTGAGATAGAAGCTTTTGTGCTAAAAGCTAGAAGCTTTAGTGCTAAGAGATGGAAGCTTTTGTGCTAAAAGCAATGACCTGAATGAGCCAGAGGAGGTAAACACTCTTTCAACCACTGCTTACACAAATGAAAAAGTCCTAAAGAGACTGTCAGTGGGGGGAACAGCAGTCTCCTGACAAGCAAAGATTTGACACAGCCTGCCAATAAGCCCCGCCCTCATACATTCGTTTTGGCCCAGGAGGTAGGAAGGGGTGGCAAAGCTAAAGTTCAGCCTGCATAAGATGGTTTTGGAGGCTGCTGCCAGCACCTCAGAAAGAGAGAGATGATCAGTGGTAGCCTCCATATTACTTCACTAGATGTTTCCATTATGGCTCCACTGAATGCTTGTTAAAAAGAGCAACAATATGAACACTTTGGAGATTGGGGAAATTAGACACTTAGAAAATCATGAAGGGAAACTAGACAAATCTTCAGATCTGTTTCAAAGAATTAAAAGTCCTAATCAAGAATTCATGTTTATCCACAATGATATGCTTTCCATGAACAAAAATAAAATAACATATCTAGTGTCTCAGCTTAGCCAGCTCAAACACTCTTTTAATTCCAATGTGTCTTCCCTGCTGCTACATTCAGCAGCTGGTGGAGCCCTTATCTACAGCAGATCAGACTGAGCAGAACAAAACTATCATCACTGAGGGCTTGTTCACACCAAGTGCGGAGTAGATGCAGTTACAGAATGCATCAAAAATGCATCCAGTGTATTCCAATGGTATTTTGGGCTCTAGTTCACATCACAGCGTTCAGTTCCAGAGCATGTGGAAGAACTGCAGCATGCCCTATTTTTTCTGCTCTGGAACGCACCAAAACACATACAAATGCATCAAAAACGCACGCAAACGCCCCGGAACGCACTGAAAGCCCAATTTAGGCAAAAAATATATATTTTTTTAAAAACGGCCCAGAACGTGGTAAAAACGCGGCAAAACACACTGCACTGCATGTGCAGAAACTCATGCAGATCTGGTCCGGATTTGGTGTGAACAAGCCCTAAAACGAACTCTTTCCTGCTCGCCAATTTGATCATGCCCTGCATCATTTCAAAGTTCAATGCAGTGGCAAAGGATGTGACAGAAAATAAAAGGGTCCTTTAATTGTTCAACAGCTAATACTTTCCTCTCCCTCTAATGAATTTTGTGATACAACACACCAGCATTAAATGTGCCAACATATTTCCATTTGAAGACTCAGACAATGGTTTACATGGGATTCTTTGTCATTTCAGAAAAATTCAACATGCAATTTGTGCAAGTAAACAATTTTGGAAAATCAATTCTTGGAACTGTTTTTAATATAAACCCAAAAATGCTGAAATTGAAACTTGCTTTACAAAAATCACAGCTGGAATATTGTTTCCATCTGTAACCCCTTCCCGACCGATGACGGGATTATCCCGTCATGATCGTTCAGTTCGTTAACAACCAGTGACGGATAATCCCATCATACAATACAATGAGCGCTGGTCTGTGAAGGGACCAGTGCTCATTGTAGTGTGTGTGGGTGTGTTACAAACCCCCTCCCCCCGCCTCTCTCTGGAGATGGAGATCCTCTCTTCAGGATGGAGAGCGGGGAGCAGAGCATGCAGAACATTGTAATTATAAACATTCATGACTTATTGGTCTCACCTAAGGACAACCTGTCCAAGGAACCCAAGCCACAGAAGCTTCAATAGTGACTTTACATGATATATATAGTGGCTGATTTACACTATAAGCAGGGCGGATGCTGTTTACACGGCATTAGTGCCAGTAGATGACGCTGAGGAGCATTGAAATGTTTCTTGGCGCCATCTTGGGGCACTAATGCCGTGTGAACTGCATCTGCCCTGCTATACACTGGGCAGCACATTTATAAATCAGCCCCTTAGTAATCTGGTATACAGAAATTGCCCATTACCATCCCAGGAAATCTTATTGATAAAAGCACACTTAAATTTCACAAAATAAACGAAAGTTTCACATTTCACACATGGACAGAGAAACATGGTCTGAATTTTAACAGACCTACATGACCTCAGCTGCCTCCTACAAGGATAGGTTAAATGCAACTCAAAATGTTCTACCAAATATAAAATATCACTGTAAAATTACAGAAGCTGGGTCTGCAGCCTTCACAACACTGCATTTTAAAGGCTGTGGAGAGAATGCAGACTTTTATCATGTCATCTGGCAGCATATATAATACAAAGTTACTAATCTAAGATGACCTCCTTCCTGTCAGTTAACCTAGCCATTCCTATTATTTGCTGCCTGAAGATTTGTTTACTGGGTACTGTGGAAACTATACAATTTAAAAACCTCAAATTCTAAATCAATCCTGCTACCACTACTCACAAAAGAAAAAACATTTTACTTCACCGAAAAATGACAAACCTACCAACCATTTACATTTTGAGACAAACTGGTCAACCCAACCTTTCCATCTTTAAATAAACAGAGGCCGTCCAAAAAAGTTAAACAATACCTGGAATTAATGGACTTTGTCACCAAATACAAGATGTATTTATCTGGGAACAATGGAACAATAATACTGCAGCACAGGCAGAGATCCCAGTAAGTTATCTTGATTCAAGAAAAAAACAGGATTGCTAAATATATGTTTCCTAGAATTTATAAATATGCTCTATTATGATACAAAGACACAGATCTTTATAGCAGGACTTCCTGCACTTTAAGTACCAAAAGAGCACACACCAGGGCTGTCCCCTCTCGGTCTCACTGTTTAATATCTCCATAGAGCCCCCTGGTCCCCTGGTACACTTATTCTCCTCACCAACCCTATTCTGTGGTATACACATTGGCCACAATGAGATCAGATATGCACTGTTTGCAGACAATATTACCGTATTTCTTTCTGATTCCTGTGCACA
>NW_017307104.1:467519-497060 GCF_000935625.1 Nanorana parkeri
ATATATATATATATATATATATATTTTGTGGTATTGTATGGCAATCCCACGGTAGAACTGGGGGACTCTCAGCCAGAGGGGCTTAGCGGTTCCAGGAGGTAAGTTCTTGTACTGGGAAAGAGCTGACTTTGTGGCTCTTCCCAGGATTTCTGGATTTGGCATGGGATCGTGGAACTGGGAGATTTCTAAGAAAATTGGGAGGGATGAAATCTCCATTCCTGGGTTCATTGTTTATTAGTGGCCAACACCTAATTGCACACCTGTGCACTGCACTTATGGGAAGTGTGCTGGCTAGTGTTCTGGGCTCCAGCTGGGAAGAGGAACAGGGATGTTCAGGAGTCCTCCACCCAGAGGGGAGCCAGGTGGCTGTGTGTGCTAGAGCCACAGGAAGACAGCCGAGGAGGCTTAGAACACAGACGGTATTGTCTTGGGCCTTGTGAGATGGGATGAAAACCTGCCTGGTTTAAGTGAACCAAAGAACCAAAATAGGTTAATATGCGATTGGCCAGGACTTTGGCGAACAACTTAAGGTCCACATTGAGGAGGGCGATCGGGCGGTAACTGCCACACTGAGAAGGGTCCTTGTCGATTTTGGGGATCACAGTATGTGCGCCCTGAGGGAATCCAGGGGCATAGGGATCCCTTCTACAATGGCATTGAAGGCCTTCACAAAGTGCGGGGAAAGTATGGGCTCAAATTGTCAAGGGTAAACACGTCTGCACCCGGTGCCTTCCCAGACTTAAGGGGTGATTTAAACAGATCTCCAACCGCTGGTTCAAGAGAAGGCAAACCCGACCGCCGAAGATAGTCTGCGAACTCCGCCGCTATGTCTCTAGATAGGGACGCTTTTGTCCAGGAGCGAGTTAGAACTGTGAGACGAAGGGTTTCGACTGTGTGCCCCTCAATGCCCTTGCTAGCATCTGCCTTGGTTTGTTCGAGAACGCGTAAAACGTGCGTCTACACGTAACCAGGCGCCACTTAGAGCATTGAAACAGTAGGGAGTTCAAAGCCTCACAGCCCAGGTGCAAGGCGATCTGTGTGGTCATGGCCAGGGATACGGTCTAACTGTTGTGTAATCTCACCCGATCTCTACCTCTTGCGGCGCACTCCATGTCCAATGAGAATCCCACGAATCCTGCATTTATGAGCTTCCCAGACCGAAAGGGGACTTGGAACAGAAGATACTTTGGTGAAAAAGTAAGATCGATTCGCCCCACTACAGAACAGGGAAGTGGTCTGTACCGGATGTCCAAATGAGAAGCTTCACGAGAGCTCCAGGGTCCTGTCCTTCTCATGAGGCTGCACGCTGTTTGCCCTGCTTGCTGAGGTCACCTGATGCTGCACATGAGTCTACTCGAGAGTCGTTTGAAGTTTGCTGGGTGCTGGCATGGGGAAATTGTGTGGAGAAAGCTGGCTGCCTGAGCTGTATATTGTCTGCTACTGCTTGACATTGGATATTTTGAATTCCTCAGTGAGTAATGGCTATGTGAAAGCTGCCTGAGGTCTGCTGGAACCCAAGGAGGATGCAGGGGTAACAGCCCACGTGGCAAATGTTAACTGTTTGCTTGACAGCTCCAGCTGAAGCCCTTAATATGTGAGCCATAGTTAGCTCCTGGTCATTATTTTACCTGCTTGACTGCTTTGTGCTGCTGGCTATGCTGGAGGTTTTGCTGGCACTTGTGGTCCCTTGAGATATTTATCCTGCTACAACCTGCTATACTGCTCTATTCAGAGGAAGTACTGATTGTTATAAACATCTTACTACAGCTATTAAAAATGAAAAGACTTGGATGTTGAGATACGTCTGCTTTGCTAGCTGTATACTAAGAATTGTTTAAGAACTGTTGAGCATGACAAGGACTACCGGTATTATTGCCGCTGGCCTATAGCTTGGCCAATAGCGATATGCTGCTCCAGATATTTATCCGGTTACAACTTGCTATATTGCTCTATTCAGAGGAAGTACTGAATGTTGGCACTTGTGATCCCTTGAGATATCTATCCTGTTACAACCTGCTATACTGCTCTATTTAGAGGAAGTACTGAATGTTGGCACTTGTGATCCCTTGAGATATCTATCCTGTTACAACCTGCTATACTGCTCTATTTAGAGGAAGTACTGAATGTTGGCACTTGTGATCCCTTGAGATATCTATCCTGTTACAACCTGCTATACTGCTCTATTTAGAGGAAGTACTGAATGTTGGCACTTGTGATCCCTTGAGATATCTATCCTGTTACAACCTGCTATACTGCTCTATTTAGAGGAAGTACTGAATGTTATAAACATCTTACTACAGCTATCATAAATGAAAAGACTTGGATGTTGAGATAAATTTGCTTTGCTGGCTGTTCACTAAGTATTGCTTGAAGGAGAACTATGAGATGAGTGATTTCCACTCACCTCATAGTTCTAGCCGACCTGTGACAATGAGACTGTCACAGGTCGGCTCAGTAGATCGGGAGGTGAGCGAACACATACCAGGTTCGCTCACCTCTCGATCCTGTCACGGCTCTCTGCCGTGACAGGGGGAGGGCTGGATTACCCTCTCCGATCTGCCAGCGCTGACTGGCGGAACGGACGGGGGAGGGGGCGGGTACAGCTGGCTCTGCCTCTAGATAGGCAGAGCCAGCTGTCACTCATGCAGCTGGGCGGATCCCGTCATCTACGTTGGGATCCGCTCCGGCGTCTCGGTATACCTGAGCTTAGGATAACGGGAGGACGCTAGTTTGTGTCCTCCCGTTACCCTAAGGAGAACTATGGGGAAAAACACTGACCCCATAGTTCTCCTTTAAGAACTGTTTAAAATCTATTCAACAGGAGGATAAATACAAAGGAGGACTGATCACAGTGGGGTATATCTTGCAGTTTAGCGCGACAAGGACTATGGTTGCCGCTGGCCTATAGTTTGGCCAATAGCAATATGCTGTTCCAGGAGACATGATCCATAGACATTTTGGAATATAAAACAAGGGATCTATCTTGAATCGAAGCATTTAATCTCTCCCCTCTCGGCCGCTCTGCTGCTGCAGCGGCCAAGAGGGGAGAGATTAAGTGCTTGCGGGGGGTGTTTGCAAAGATATCATAGAGGCCCGGGGGGCAATTGCCACCCTGCCCCCGGGCCCAGTCCGCTCCTGGATCAGACTAATCCAGCACGTGCCCCACTCAATATGGCCGCAAGCGTGGGGCATACCGAGTGGGGCAACTCAGATTAATAACGTCCAAAAGATGTGGACTAGGAGGGGGGCCTCTTTAAGACTGCTCTGATCACACCGCTAAGCGATCCCTCTCTCTTCTCCCGACCGCTGCAGCTTCAGCTCCACGAAGCGAGCACTCAGAGAGGCGGCGGCGATCACACCTGTCAGCGTTCAGTCTCTCTCTCCTGGCAGTTGCAGCTTCAGAGCGATAACGGGTGTGATCAGAGCCGCCTCTCTGAGTGGAGCTGAAGCTGCAGCGGCCAGGAGAAGAGAGAGGGAGCGCAGAGAGCTAGCTCCGGCTCTGGATGGAATACTACCGCCGCGGCAAGCGTTCGCTTCTGTTCTCTCTTCTCCTTCTCGGCCGCTCTGTAGCTGCAGCAGCCGAGAAATAGAAGAGAGAATGGAAGCGAGTGAGCGACCACCGCGGCGGTAGTGTCCCATCCCTGGTCCCGCCGGTGGCGCACCCCATCGCTGACATTCTACTCGCCCCCCCCGCAATTTTCACTCGCCAATTGCGAGGGGGCGAGTGGAAATTTTGAGGCCTGGGATAGCCCACTCTATTAATCCCCTCTTTGTTCTCCAAGAAGGTTTAACACAAGGGGTTCAGAGGCTTTCAGCATTGGCATAAAGACGGGAACCAGCCGGAGGTGATGGTAGATTACTCCCCACAATAGGTATGAGTCTGGAAGACTCAAGTCAGGCGATAGGGGAAGGAGTGGGGGACAAATACCCCCCACAGAATTGATTTTATTGGCATTGCGGTATATTGCTTCAATAAATTGTTTTGGTGATGTCAAGCATTACGTTTAATTTCCTCAAAATGAGAGGTTTGAATGTTCCTGAAAAGAGAACACAGATATTGTATGATCTGCATAGACAAGGATTTCAAGTCCTGTTTCTGCAGGAAACACATTTTTGAAAGAAGGGGGGCTCTATCTTTAAGTATTATTCTTCTTGGTTTGCTAGTAATTGCCCCCAAAGTAAAGCTAGAGGAGTAGCAATAGGAATACATGCATCTGTACCCTTTTCTTTAGTCCAGGAGTTGACTGAAGGAAGGAAGATATATTTTTATAAAATGTAGATTGAACACAAGAATGTTTAGATTGGCCAATATATATGCACCAAATCAGGGCCAAGCAGCAATGCTTACAAAAACATTGGATCGATTGGAAAATTTAATGGAAGGGGAAACAATGATAGGGGAAGATTTCAATATAACATTAAATCCAATACTAGATACCTCCTAGAGGCAATCATCATATATCTTTAATGCAAATGAATAGATTAAAGAAAAGATTAAATCGTCATCAGTTGATCGATCTCTGGAGGGTATTGAATCCAGCTGTGAGAGACAATACATGTTACTCAACGACACATCAATCATACAGTAGGATATCATTTTTCCTGACCTCTCATAGCTTGCTCAGCTGGAATCCATGCTGATATGGTCGGATCAATTTCCAATTTTTTTTACGATGCAGTTTCCAGCTACTAGCAAACCCTGCTCATCATGGAGGCTAAATGAGAACTTATTGTCTGATCCTCAGGTGAGGTTAGATATCTCTAAGGGGATTAAGAATTTTTTGACTGATCATATCAATGATACGGTGTTGCCTACCAAATGAAAAGCGTTGAAATGTGTTTTACGGGTATACTTATCACACATGGATCACGGCTGAAGAAGTAAAAGGAGTCCGCTATAAGAAAATTGTTACAGGAAATACATACTTTGGCATAAATCATTCCGTGGGGGACCCGACAAAGAGACTTAGGAGCCCTGGGCTCTATGCGCCCTGTCCAGCTCAATGGAATTGGTAGGAGGCTTATCCAAGTAGTAATTAAGGACAGCCTGCACAGTGGATCGCAAGTCATAGTCCGTAGTGGCCTCTGGATCCCCTTTAAGCGATTAGAGAAAGAGCTTTAGCGAAAGATTAATGCTCAGTTACTGTTCTCCTGGTCATCCATCTGCAGACACATAGAGGCCATACGTCGCCCAGCCTGTGCCTGCGTCGATTCCAAGGTTGCCACCCATTCCAGCAAGGCGGACGTCATAGTCTCCACACCACACACCCGTCCATCCAGGGTCAAGAGGTGTTTAACCGATCGCGTCGTCGCCATCATCTCAGGCCGCATGGCTCTCACAGTGGTCGAGCGGGAGAACAAGGTTGGCAAGTCTGGGTGTCGGAGGCCTCACAAAGGGCTCGGGAGGGTCTTTTCTTTTGGCATGAAGTAGAGTCCGGGTGTTAAAGTCCGCTAGACAGCCTTCCCACCCCGATCCGCACAGAGCTCCTGAAATGTGCTGCCTTGCACCACCATGTTCCGGCCACGCCCCCTACTTGTTCTTCTTTACACTGAAGGTAGTTCTTAATGACATTGGCTGTATGTTTGGGGTCATTGTCCTGCTGCAGAATACATTTGGGGCCAATCACATGCCTCCCTGAGGGTATGGCACGATGGATAAGTATCTACTTGTATTTCTCAGCATTGAGGACACCATTGATTCTGACCAAATCTCCAACTCCATTGGCAGAAATGTCGCCCCAGACTTGCAAAAAACCTTCACCATGCTTCACTGTTGCTGCAGATACTCATTATGGTACCGCTCTCCAGCCCTTCGGCTAACAAAGTGCCTCCTGCTACAGCCAAATATTTCAAATTTTGACTCATCAATCCAGAGCACCTGCTGCCATTTTTCTGCACTCCAGTTCCTATGTTTTTGTGCATAGTTGAGTCACTTAGCCATGTTTACATACCTTCCATGAGGTATAACTTTTAGCTGCAGCAGAATTTGAAATATTTGGCTTTGGTTTTTTTTTAACCTAGACAAAAACAGGCAGTGAACTCACTAAAATATAAAAAAAACACAGCCCAGGGCGGCAGCCTACCCTAGTGGCTAATCTCCTCCCCTCACGATGTTGAGTAGCACATCATTTGAACACTTGGTTTGGTTGGCATCCAAAACCAGGCCCAGGTATTCCAGGCAATGAGGTGGAATCAGCGAGGACTCAAGATTTAATATCCACCTGAATCAGTCCAGAAACTGAATGGTGAGGGACAGTTTGGACCCTAGTTCCGAGTAAAACTCCATGCCCAACAGAAAGCCGTTCAGGTACCCCACAGTTGGTTTCCCCCTAGACCTCATGGGAGCTAACACCAGTGCCAACAACTTGGTAAAGATCTGAGCCATGGCTAGGCTGAAGGCCAAGACTGCAAACTGATAATGCTCCTCCCCTACCACAAAGGGCAAGCACGGCTCATAGTGACATCACAGAAAAAGAAAATTATTTTAGTTGATAAGAAAACCATGTAAAAGAGATCAACTCGATCAAAATAATTGTATCAGTGGATGTAATTTCTTTTTAAAAACTGTATTGTTTCCTTAGAAAGTTTGTAATTATAGATGTACTGTATATGACAGCAACTATTTGCTCATTACATACACCATTCGCTTCCTGCTATGCAGTGTTATACAATAGTTATACTTTATTGCTCCCTCACACAATGCAAGTTCATGAGTCAGGAAACCATGCTTCACTTATGTTTGGACAAGGTAGAGAAGAGGGGTAGATGACGTCACAATCTTCAATTGTCCAATCGGAGAATGCCTTGTATCCCACCTCAAACCACTCAACCATCACATTCTCAAACAATTCATCCCCACACAGCTACCTCCTCATGTATCACTTGCCCCTCCTTTTTAGATTGTAAGCCCTCAAGGGCAGGGCCCTCCTTACCAACTTTTCTTGAATTGTATTGTGATTGTCCAGCGCTTTACAATATAAGGAAGACATTACAAACGGTTGGCGCTAATCAAATCCTGAATAATAATTAATAATAATAATTTTCATTGAAAAAATTCAAGATGCTCTCTCAATGGCAGCAGTGCCGAGCAAGCAATTCTCTGTGCCGCATCCGGAAGATCACAGCTATCACTGTATGTAGTACAAGCCCACATTTTTTGCATCTCCAGAGGCCCTCGGGATATCAGATATGGATACTTACAATGAGCCAAGCTATACCAATGTAAGGTTTCATACAATATAATTCCTGGAGTTCCACTGCAAGTAAACACTGCAAAATAACTATAAAATATATTTGCTCACTGTAAATATGTTTTCATTACTATGCATATTATTTTGTAAATACATTTTTTTTGGTTCTTCTCAGTATGCATATTTCATACCTGAGCAGCCCATGGGGATCCTGTAACGCACTATAGTAACCAGAGCTACTACAGTGCTTCACAGTGATCTCCCAGGTCCTGTAATGATGCTGAGCTGAGTAGTTTCCACTCTGCTCTAAAAACTCAGAGGGTAATTCACGCAGCACAGCAGCCATTCAGAGAACTCCTAGTATTTTTATCAATGAATGCAAGGCATTCTCTTATTGGATGAAGGGCAGTGACATCATTATCTCCCCTTGTCCGATCAAAGAACACCAAGCGACCCCTTGTGTTTTCAGATAAGAGGGTAATCTGCTCAGCTCAGCACCAGTACAGGAGCTGGAAGATCACTGTAAAGCACTGTAGTAACTCTGGCTACTAGAGTGCTTCACAAGATTCACATGGGCTGTTCACGTACATTGGGCCCAGCTGGACCAATGTGAGTATGCACAAAAAGTTCAAATTTAACTATGACTAGCTGTAATCCTGCTTAATGTTTCCCACTCACATCACTGACTGGAACACAATGTTAGGTATAATTTCTAATATTTCATCATTGGGTGGCACAGTATGTTTCAAAAGCTGTCAGTCTACTGAGTTGGTGAAAAAAGCATATCATACTAACTCCAGATCTAAGACTCATTTCCCAAAGCTCCAGCACCAACCTAAGACTGTCTATGTTTATCCACGTGGCAGTAATTTTCAAATTTGAAATGAAAATAATGGTCACTTTTTTAAAAATAAGGATACTTATCCTGGTATATTAGCATTCTAAATTAAGACTCTTATGTCCAAGCCATGATACATTATTATATAAATTACCATTATCATCCAAAGTCGGGCAGCTACTTGCCCCATGAAGTTCATATTGCCCTTCTTCATGTTCAACTAAGATCTGTCCGGCAGAGCATGCTGAAGAGGGACCTATAGAATGAGGAGCCAGAAGGGCACTTCTTCCTTTTTTAGATGGTGATGATTTCAGAGCTAAATGGAAAGAAAACGCACAATGTGAATTTTGCCACTGAATCTATATATGGAGAAATTTGTACAGTTAAAGAGACATGGCCCCCAGCCTAGGGTGTCATAGTGTTTGCTGCCACCATTTGCACTTACACATGGCCTTACACGAGTTAAAATGTATCTGAACCTAAAAGGAACCATGTAATATATTACAGCTTACCAATCGTTAAATGTGGTGGCTGCATTCGTTTTTTCCTTTGTTAGGCTTTTCCTTTATTTTCACCTGGGGGCCAGTAAGTTCGTTATTTTTTTACTTCCTTTAACAAACCAAGCTGTCCAGAAAAAAAGTGGCAGATAGAGGGTTGAGACAAACCATTTAACGCTGACAGGGATGCTTACAATGGTCAGCTTTTTTTTATATATGTAAAACCTTTATCCCAAAAGGAAATAAGAAAAACTGTTGCTGCAACTGCTTAACCTCTTCACAACCTATGATGGGATAATCCTGTCATGAAGTCTGAACTGGTTACACAGACTCCCAGTGGCTTTTAGCCGCTGGGAGTCTGTTCCATTTTGTAGAGCCGGCGACCGGCCTTACAGTAGAAGCGATTCTGGCGGCTCAGCTGCCGCTAGATCGCTTCTACGATCCAGAAACCAGGTCAGCAGAGAGCTGGGGAGGAGAGTGGCGAACATCCGTTCACCGATCCCCTCCCTGTACTATGGGACCGGGGAGCGACACATATTGCATCATTTATTTCATTGTAAAGGTGACACTGAGGGTCTTTTTAACCCCCAGCATGATAGCAATGTATTTTCCTATGGAACAAGGTAGTATCTATTAGCATACCCGCTAGTACTTTACTAAAATATAGGGGTTTGATTTACTTAAAGAGTAGAGTCTGTTCACGTTGCGAAGTGAATGTTAGTATATAAGGTTAAAGCTGTATTCCAAGCACATATAAAAGACAAAAATTAATACAGCTCACTATTCATGAATATATAATTAAATGTATTTCTTAAAATGCAAGCAGTGTAAAAAACTAAAGCTAACTTAACATCAGCCACTCTCCTATACAGCAGAAAACAGGGAGAGGGAAAAAGCAGAATAAACCATTTATTTGTGCTTCAAGGAATACTGATGAGCTGATGGGAGCAGAGAACAGAGTGACAAAGAGGAGACCTAATCAGTCTGCCTCTTCTCCTTTCAATGTCCAGTATAGTAGGATCAAGTTGTACAGAGCTAAAAACCTCACAGTAGGAGTTACATAGATGTTCAATGTGTGAATAAATAATAAATGTCAGAAAAGATCATTTAAATCAATATTCTATACGTAGTGAACAAATATAGTGAAAATGTTTTCCATGCAAATACTGTGTAAATTGTAGAGCTACAGGAGCAAAGAAGAAAATCACTTCGTTTAAATCTAATGAAACCAATAAAGAGTATAAAATAAAGAACTTAATTTCTTGCCATAGTAATTTCGTAACCTACTTATTAGAATGCCCATGTGGCTTACAGTATGGGGGAAGGACAACTAGAGAACTCAGGAAAAGATTGGAGGAGCATGTGAATAATATTAAAAAGGGTTTTAATAAGCACAGTCTATCTAGGCATTTTAGAATTTTCCACAATTGTGACCCCAAAGGTTTAAAGATAGTGGGAAATGATAAAATATAGAATGATTGGAGAGGTAGCAACCTTACCCGTAAGGTATCGCAAAATGAATCCAAATGGATTTATGTATTAGACACCTTGTTTCCTAAGGGGCTTAATATTGATTTTGACCTAAACTGTTTTTTATGTAGTAAATTATGTAGAATGGACATTATGGGGGTTTTAGTTTTTAGTGTTTTTGTCCCATTGCGCTATATACAGGGCTTGAAAAATTTTAGGGTGTCTCACCAGTCAGTCAAAAATTTCACCAGTCAGCATGACCGGACTATCGGCCTTGCAATTTACGTTAACATTTTTTGGGGACAGATAGAGCTTTCTTTTGGAGGTATATAATCACCTCGGGGGGTTTTTTTTTTTTTACTATATAATGAAAAAAGTAAAAGAAAAAAAAAGTTTCCATACACTATGTTATAAAACATTTATTATTACCCATATTTTTGGTAAAACATAAAAGTCGGGGCCACGTCGGGTAAATAGACACCAAACATGTCAAGCCTTAAAATTGCTTAGGCAACACTTAAAACGCTTTTACTGCTCATAAGTTTTCGGTGATTGATGGCCCTAAAATGATTGCTCTCACTCCTACGTTTGCGGCGATATGTAACATGTGCGGCACAATAGGCGCAATCGGCGTTTTCGCACGTAGGCGCACCCGACTCATATCTGAGTGTGTATGTGGTGGGTGGGGACTTAAAAAAAATTGTTTTCTTTTTACATTTTTTTATGCTTTAATTTTCAAGCCCTGGCTATATATGTTATTTATTTGTGCTCATTTTATATATGTTTTAATATTTAAATTTATTGTAAATGTATTTTAATATATTAATTTGTATATGTGCCTCACTATGGGTTAATTATCTCCCATTAAACGATCTGATGGCAATTTTCCATGCATGCAATTGAGCTCTGCATTGCTATAAAGTTGCCAGTATGTTGTAGCGAGTCAGACCTGCTGTCCTTTGATAACGTCTTGATGATGAAACGCGTCAAGGCGGGTCTTTCTGACGCTACACTGAGCATAGGATTTGGACGATTTGCAATTTATCTACCGGCCGGGTGTTTTTTACTTCACATGTGAGTTTTTTTATGTTATTTTTGAATAAAACGATTTTGACATACTGCACAATGAGGAATTTCATTTTATTCTATACAAATGGGGTTACCCATGATAAGCGTACATGAACGAGTGGATCTCGAGGAAGGAGGACGCTGAGTTCTATGACACTGAAGCATGATTTGGCTGTTGGAATACAACAGTGTGGGGTGAGTGTATACCCATTGGGGAATTAATCTATAACAGGAGGGGATCACGGAGTGAAGCACCGGATTATTGAAACACATGATTTATATGTTTTTCTCACTTTATGGGATGAGGAATGAACTTTGCTTTTTTCACTTTTAAAAAACTTTTTTGGATTTCTCACTGTTTGGAACATGGACTGTTAATTGTTTGAATGTTCGTTTTTGATATAATTAGATCAGTCCTGTATATTAATTCACTGATATATAGTTAGACATTTTCACTATATTTGTTCACTACGTATAGGGTATTGATTTGAAATGATCTTTTCTGACATTTATTATTTATTCACACATTGAACATCTATGCAACTCCTACTGTGAAGTTTTTAGCGCTGTACAACTTGATCCTCGAATTTGAAACCTTTGTGTTTTGGTATAGCAGCTTTTAACTGATTTGGAGTTAAAATGGGTTGGGGAAAGAGTTGGGGAAAGAGTTGGGGAAAGACAAGAACTGTAAGTGTTACTTAACTGCAGCAGAGAAAAATGTGTTCCCTGCACTACCAGAAAGAACTGCGCAGTGTGACAGGGCTGTGTAAATATAAGGAATGGATGAATGAAAATACAAATCTTTGGCAGGTAAAACAGCTCTGTTATATGTATTAAATCTGTGTATTTATTGGTTTGCCTGAAGTTCAGCTTTAAGCTGTGGAGGCTCTAATCCCTTAGTAAATCCACTCCCAGTATGTCAAGGAACAGTGAAGTACAATAAAAGCTGCAATTTTCAGTTCAAAATGAATATATTGCCAAAATTCTGTAATGGGCTAGTATGTAAAACTCACATGATGTCTTTCGGAACACGATGTTAGTCATGAACTTGAAGAAACGGTCAGCATAGAAGCCTGGTCTGTGTACAGAAACAGTGTCCTGAAACAAAAACAAAAAAACTTAGGCATAATTGATCAAATGAAAGTTAATTTATTTTTTAAACATTTTCCGGACTGCAGGCTGCTGTCTTTTTTAGTCTTGGCAATCTTGGGTAACTCACCCCATCATGAACAAGAGCTTTCCATGTGTGTTCCAGCTTCTTGATAAATCTAAGACCGAAAAAGGAAAGCAGTGCATTACAATCACAAAGGTTCCTTCTTCAATATCATTATACTGTATTAATTTTAAAAGATGGTTAAAACAAAATAACCTAAATACATGTTATCATAAAAACCGCATTACCAAAATACTATCTCAGGATCTAATAAGGAATGGAAACAAGTAAAACACAAAAGGCAAATGGTAAATGAAGGTGGTTATGTACCTGTATGACTGCAATATGTCAATAATTCCTATGTACAGTAACAGACGTTCCCCTCTTCCATTGACAGCTGGAATACCTCCCATTCTATAACGGATGCAGTAGTTGTGAAAACAACAAGAAATATTCTGTATCAAAAAACAGGCGCAAAATCATAATAAAGTGCAATTATTATAAACCAAAGGAAACATTTACTATAGGCAGACAAAATATGTTACTACAGTACATAGTAAACCATACATTGATGTCTTTACTAACTTAAATGAATAGGATCAGCTCACCAGAAAACTAAAATGACAAAAAAGTAGTTGCAGTTTTGGTTAAAACAAAAAGACAAGATAAGCAGGCAGGGGCGTAACTAGAAATCACAGGGCCCCATAGCAAAATTTTGTATGGGGCCCTGTGATTTCTAGTTACACCCCTTGAAGAGCCCACATTGCTCACCTGAGGGTGACCCTGCAACCCTGGCCGTACCCCCCTGGGCCCGGGCCCCATATCGGCCACCTGGGTCGCTAAGGCTATTGTTACGCCACTGTAAGCAGGTATCTCTGATTAAGCAGATAAGTGGATTTTTTCTTTTTAAGGTTTGAAAAGGAACAGAAGTACATATTTTGGGTTTGCTAAATCTCTCGAGGATTTAAAGAAAAGGTTTCCAGCTCCTCGAACTCGCACTTACCCTTATGACTGGGCCACCCCTGGGAACATTATATCAGCGAGGTGCAGACATTAGGTATCCTACGTATGCCCAACAAAAACCTCATCAAAGTGCACAAGGTGTACGTAGTGTGTGCTCCCCTGCAGCTTTTACCAGCAATGCCTCTCTGTCAAAATGACAGCTAGCTCTTGCTGAGAAATACAGCAGTTGGCTTTGTACTTGCATGTACTCTGTTTTATTATAATAAAGATCAAAAAAAAGATTTAAAAAATGTAACTTAAAGGAACCATTACAATTTCAATAAAAAAATTGCAAAATTAAAGAAAACTATTTTATTTATAAATACTTTCACTTAATACCGAAAACATAATTTTATAGCCATTATAAAGAGAACATTTCTACAAGGACAATGAAGCTCAACCCTGGACTATATGTTTAAAAAAAACCCACACACACACCATTGACACTTGACTCAATTAATACATGATTTTTGATATAAAGCTAGTATATTATTGGCCAAGTGTAAACCAATCAGGCTCTACTGTATTGTTACATGAAAGAAAAGCAGAGGGATAATCCGAACTATGGATAATCTATGTGTGGTCATCAGTAACAATGATGGTCTATGCTAATATTCTATGTAATAAAGGAGAAACGCTCTGTGTGAGAAACCCTTGAGTGCTCGGCACCACACCCACGAAATCAAGATTAAGAAACAAGTGGGTGTGTGGGGTTTTTTAGGTGCCTACAAAACCAAAACCATATAAGTGTATCAAAACATAGTTTTATTATTAAAACATGTTATTAAAATAATGTAAAATTGAAAATATAAAGCTTCCTTATTAGAAATTACATTGCCAACTACATATATATGCATCCAAGACCCTTGGATGCATATATATGTAGCCCTATCTGTCCTCTAAAAAACAATATATAAGGTGCACTTTGTAAGAAAGTATATTACTGACGTGGAAGAATCACACAGCAAACATTTCAAGTGTGTCAGTCATTTATGAACAGAAACTAAAAACAAGCTCAGTCATGAAGGGGTTAAATCAAGTATGGCGGTTAAAACACAGGAGAGAAATTTTAAATGATTAACAAGATGGTACAGATGCCCAACAATAGTACACATGTGTGCTGGAGATGTGGCAGGGAAGAGGGAACAATGATATACATATGGTAGTCATGTCAACAGCTAAGAATATATTGAAGATCAATTTTTGAGATAGGGCGATAACTGACGTGTTGAGTATGCCAGAGACTCCTGAGGTTGCGTTACTGTCAATGCATCAGAGCCCAGTAACAGAATTAAAAAAGGACTGTTGTGCCATATATTGGTAGCTGCAAGGGCAATAATTCCTAGGTATTGGAGGATATCAAGTTTACCCCAGGTGTGGGAGTGGGTAGTGGAACTGAACAATACCATGCGTATGGAGGAACTTACTGCACGCTTATATGATAGATATATGAGGTTTGTAGAGAAGTGGAGACCCTGGAGGGAATATAATAGCTCAGTAGAGGTTTGGAAAAATGTTATAAATATACCCGTGGTTCCTGGGCTTTTCTTTTTCCCTTTCTCTTTTTTTTCTTCTTTGTCTCATTGGGGGAGGGCAGCAAGTGGAGGGAGAGATATGTCATTTTAATGTACGATATATAGAGTTAAATTATTTCTAGGAATGGAAAGCAAAGTTATGCTGTAAGACAGGCCTCAAAATTTCTACTCACCCCCTCGCAATTGGCAAGTGAAAATTGCGTGGGGGCGAGTGGAATGTCATGGGGGATGCCACATGCAGGACCATGGGCAGTTAACTACCGCCGCTTCCGTAGCTCCCTTCAGCTCTCTCTTCTCCTCTTCGGCCGCTCTGTAGCTGCAGCGGCCAAGGAGAAGAATCAGTTCGGCTGTCTTCCCTTCTCTTCGGTGCCTTCCCTTCTCTTCAGCCACCAAAATTCATAATTTGTGAGAAAGTGAACACATTTTTTTTTTTTAAACTTGTTGCCGAACATTCATCAGCACTTTGATTCTTCTTCAGTTGCTTTTGTGTAACTAATTCTGATGCAGTTTCATCAACTGCTGTGGCCTTTCTTTGAGACAGTCATCTCAATGCTTGTCTGAATCATCTTTTAGTATTAAAGTCTATTGTGTGTAGCTGGTTTTGAAAAAAAAGAGTCTTGGTATTGGCATCTTTGCTGAAAAAAGTCGTCTGTGTATTTATTTCCATCTTTGCATAATCTCGGTTCCATCAATGATGATTTCTGCCTTGACATCCTTAGCTACACATATTCAAAGGCTGAATTTTTTTTCTGATCTCATGGATCTTTAGGAAGGTGATCCTTGTATTTCCACATTTGTTTGCATCTTCAATCTATTTACAAAAATGTTTGCAATATTGGTCCTTGTCCTACAGGTCACAATTCTATAGCAGTATGGCAGTCTTGTTAATGTCTTTGCTGACCATTAAAGCCACACTATTCTTTGGTCTTCTTGACCAGAACAGTAGATTGTAAGGTCTTCTGACTGAAAGTGTCCTAAGCCACTCCATTTGACTGATTCTTAAGACACTGATGTTTAAAATATTCATTGCCATCGTCAGTAGTCCAGTTTACCTTGATTTATGCCTTGTACGTCCTAAGTTCCTATCATGAGTCTGTTTTTTCAGCATTGGATTTCCTTTTCTTGCACGGCAAAATTATGTTACTACATAACCAAAGGTTTCAGTCTAGTTACGTCATTCATACCAGCTGTACTTTGAAAAGAAAAAATAGATCTTACTTAGTAGTATGTTGAGTGCCTTCTGACCTGAGGGGCCCATCTTCCCCATTTATCCTACTTTACCTATCTACAGTACTTGGTTTCTTGGTAAGGTACAGAAGTAGCTTATCATTGCCTTTTTCTGCTCAGTTTGGGTTAATTTATCTGTCTTTTTCACATCCATGATAACCACTGTTCACATAGCTGCTGCCCAATATAAGTGGTACGTTTTAGTCTGGCTCTCTTGTCAAAGCTGTCTGCCATTGTTGACTCTAACAGAATTTTAAACTCCAGGCAGCATAGCTTTTAGCTTCCCTGATGCATGCAATGCTTCTCGCCTCCATAAGGCACCTTTCCATGAGAAGGCCAAATGAGTATACCTGACCCAAAAAGTGTGTAATTAAGAAACCAATAGATGTATATACCTGCTTCACAAATTATGACAATGTTTGTGCTCAACGCATTATACCCAATGTCCAAATGCATAACCAATTGTGAAACCATTATCACCAAGTTTCCCAAGATATTTGGTAAATAAAATGTCCTTCAGGTGCCACAACATTGAACTTGTAAATCCATAGGGATTCTTTTTGCAATTCCAGAAATGTCACCTCCACTATTATTTATTACAGGTATTTATAGGAAATAATTTGCTGCTGTAGTTAGTGCTTATTTCTGGATGCCAAATTAATAAGATATTTTTTGTTTTCAGTTTTCTTCACACAATGGCAGGTAATTCCATCACATAATATAATTGCAGATCTTACATTTCCTGCTGCCATTCTGGATTGTGTATGTTGACTACACATACTTGCATACTGTATAGAGCAAGCACCATATGGATGGATGCTTTAAAGTCTAGTCCCTCCACGGAAATGGTTCATAGTAGGTTTTATAAAGGAGGTGCTTTTTTTTGCTGTAATGGAAGGTTTCTGGGTAATATGTCTCATGACTCTTTCACCCATTTGAAGGATGGGCTTGTGCTTATTCAAAATCTTATATAAAGCTGGCTACTGGTTATTATAAACAGTGGTTAGTCAGACTAAATCTGTAGTTTTCTTTCATTGTGGTGTTAACAGGGTATCTCGATTTAAGTCTTTTACTGGCAGAGCCGTTTTTGCGTTTTTTGGAAACGTTATATTTTACATTTCAGACATGAAAAATACTTAGTCCCCCCCCCCCCCGAATTATAGATTTCCTGAATATGAATAAAATGGTGGCAGATGCAAATTTTTATGTCACATGATATTAGCACAACTTTTTATCAAACCCAAAATTTCAGTAAAAATTACACTTAAAAGAGAACTATGGGGTAAGTGTTTTTTGCCCATAGTTTTCTTTAGGGTGACGGGAGCACATATACTAACCTTCTGCCGTGACCCAAAACTCAGTATATCGCCCGCAATATACTGAGAGTGCCACAGCCGGGACGGATCCTGACAATATTGTCGAGATCCACCCAGCTGCGTGAGTGACAGCTGGCTCTACCTATCTAGAGGCAGAGCCAGCTGTGCCCACCCCCTCCCTCGTTCGTTCCTCCACCCAGCGCTGGAGGATCGGAGAGGGGAGGGGGGATTTCCTGCTGAAGCGGTGACTGACAGTCACCGTTCACTGCGGGGAAACTATTGTGAAATGAGCAGATTGGTGCATGGTTCTGCTCACTTCCCGATCGATACAGTCGACCTGTGATAACTTCTTTGTCACAGGTCGGCTCTAACTATGAAGATGAGTGGAAATCACTCACCACATAGTTCTCCTTTAAGTTAATTTTAGTGCACAAATACACAATATAATAGCCATATTTTCTGTATTAAAGATAAGGTTGTGCCGAGTAAATAGATACCCAAAATGATGAACTTCAAAACTACGTGCTCCCGTGAAACAGCAAAGAAATATGGTACCCCAAATTGTTTACAGGAGACGCTTTAAAACCCTGTACAGGCCATCAGTTTAGAGTTGGCACATCATGCTTTATCAGCTTCTTCCCGGGCCTCTCTATCCACAAACAACACCTTAGAAACCGGAAGTAATGAAAGTCACTTCCAGTTTTATTCAACGGGAGGGGGGGGAGATCAGTGAATGGTTGTTCACTGGTCTTTCTCCCCTCTACCCACCGACACCTCTGATGCCAGTCCAGGGCCCGCAGAGCCTAGGAAACAAGCTGGGGGTAGAATTTACCAGCCCCTGGAAGGAATCAGGTAGCTTTACAACTGCCTAAATTGCTTCCGGTTTAAAGCCAACAGTCGGCTTTACACAGGTAAAGAGTTTACACTGTTACACTGTTTAAACCGTTGACAGAGGCCCGCTGTTGCCAAGGTATGCCATACATCTGTGACAGCGAAAGGGTTAAGGAAAACAAAAAAGAAATGCATCTCCAGCTGTTCACCCATAGATGAGTTACACTTACTTGCAATTTTTTGTTTTCTGGAATTAAATATTGTAAGTTACGGTTTTACTATAATTTTAAGTTCCGAAGTGCCATAATCTGTTCTTGGAATTAACTATGTGCAGCCCTCAGTAAACATAATGTGGCCACTTGAAGATTTAGTCCTCTCAATTTGGCCCACTGTTTCATCAGAGTCTGACACGTCTGCTCTAAACCATTTCATTGTTCAGGTCCAGAAAACGTGTTGAGGACATGTAAGCGGTCATAAATATAAACATAAGAACCATATATAAAACAATAATAAAACGTAAGTGCAAATATGTATTGCAAAAAAAACTGTGGTTACATAAATCAATGTCCACAATCAATGGAGGTAACACGACTGGCTCCGCCCATCTAGAGACATAACGATCAGCAATACACGACACGCGCGTAAGTAAATACATAAAAACGCGTCATGCCTGCGTGAAACCGCGCCATGATGTGCGTGTTCGCTTGGTAAATGCATTGTTGCGGGTTAAAACGCGCACGCAGCCTGCGCGTGTGCGTGTTGGGCTTCGTAAATCAGCCCCAATGTCTCTGAATCTGTGCATATCAACCAATTATAGATGGAAAAGTGATACTAAATATCCATGAGATAGTATGTCTCAATTCATGCACAAACAACCACATCAGAGGCTAATAAATCTGTATGTATGTATGATATTTGTATTCCGTCAACTTGCTACAAAAATAACATTCTCTGGAAGGTTAATACAATGTCTGATTGTGCAGATAATCAAACGAACATGCGTTGATCAATGGTGTTCCTATCTCATTCAGATGAAGGATCGGTCCCAAGCGGTTTGTGGTGGAGATGATCATATATTAGAATGGACAAACTCCAATAGTAAACTCCTTGATGCTAGTTTGGATAGTGATAGCTATGATATGATCAATCAATGTCCATGGCTGGGGAAACAACTGGCCACGCTTCAAGGGAGTGCAGGTAGATCCTGTTGTAGACATGTGCAATTCGTTTAGTTTCTAATCGAAATTTCGGAAATTCAGAGATTCGGATGTATCCGAATTCCGAATTACAGATATAACGAATGCAAACGAATCAGAATTTCCAATTCCGAAATTCGTTAGCGGTAGTCTGTACGAAATTTCGTTTGTTGTGAGACAATTTCATGGACAAGATGGTGGAGGTCCCAACTAAAAAAAATGCCATCCTAGATTTAATCATTACTAATAATGCAGAGTTAATTGAAGATATTGTTATTGGGGAGACACTGGGCAATAGTGATCACAATGTGATTACTTTCAATATTGGATACAGGAAAGGGAAGCGGGCTGGTAGGACAAGAACCCTTAATTTCAGAAGGGCTAACTTTGATAAACTGCGCCCCCTAGTGGGGGACATCAAATGGAAAAATGTATTTCACAAACTGAACTCGGACCAAAAGTGGGAATGTTTTAATAACACATTACATATTGCCATTGCCAAATGTATACCTTTGGTTAATAAAAGTAGAAGATCACAAACAAAACCTGTATGGCTGAATAAAAATTTAAAGCATCACATAAAGGAAAAGCGAGTGGCATTGACACAAAATATAGGATGGAGGCGACGGCATTGGCGTTCCATAACTACAAAGTATGTAATAAAAGATGTAAACTAGTAATACGGGCAGCTAAAATAGAGTGTGAAAAGCATATTGCCACAGATAGTAAAAAAAAAAACCCCAATCTGGAGAAAGATTTGGGGGTCATTGTAGACCATAAACTGAATAATAGATTACAGTGCCAGGTTGCTCTAAGCCTGTCCTGCATCAAGAAGGGAATGTTTTGCAGGGACAAGTCTATAATTTTGCCACTTTACACATCACTGGTTTGGCCTCACCTGGAGTATGCGGTGCAGTTTTGGGCACCGGTACACAGAAAGGATATCCTTGAGCTGGAGAAAGTCCAGTGGAGGGCAACCAAACTCCTTAAGGTGATGGAGGACCAGAACTATGAGACAAGTCTACTAAATTTAAATATGTTTACGTTGGAAGTAAGGAGATTAAGGGGGGACATGATTTTCATGTACAAAATGTTCCATAGTCATAGCAACATTAGCAACAAACTCTTTAAGATTAATTCTGTAACAAAGACTAGAGGCCACTACCTAAAACTGGTAGAAAAAAAATTCAAACCCAAGGGGCGAAGGGGCTTCTTCTCAGTTCGCGCGGTTAGGGTCTGGAACTCGCTGTCTCAAGCAGTGATTTCCGCAAATAGTCTGGAATCATTCAAGAAGCTTTTGGACGATTTCCTGAGAGACCATAATGTACAAGGGTACAGGTACTCTTAAGAATGAGATGACTCAGGGACCTATACACACACACACACACACACAATAGGTTGGACTTGATGGACTTATGTCTTTATTCAACCTCAAATACTATGTAACATTCGAGGCAACAAAAAAAAAATTTTTTCCTCAAATGTCACTTTGCTGCAACGAAACGAAAACAAAACGAAATTTGACTTTCGGACCCGAATTCCGAAAAAAGAAATTTCAAAATCCGAATGAAAATGAAACGAAACTAATTTTTTGCCAGTGCACATGTCTATCCTGTTGTCCTTTGCTGTTTTGACATGCCCAGATAGCAAGTGTAACTTGCTACAAACTTGTGGCAGGGTGAAATTGTAATTTTTGTTAACTTGCTGCACATATTCCTGGCATGTTGTAGACTTGCAGAACACTTGCAGCACAAGTTCTAGTTGACACTTTTTGAATTTGTAGCAAATTTGCTTGGAAAGTCTACAGCAAGAGTCCTGCAGGTAGTAGCAAGAGCTCCTGAGCCCCAAATATGTGTAGGGATGGTTACCAATCATGTCATTTTAAAATCTGCAGCTTTTATCAGAATAATGCCTGGTGATCCTGTCATAAAAGGTAATTGTACAGGTACTACCTGTTATAAGATGATAACATTCTGTCCTCGTCTACCAATTGTGGTATTGCATTTTCAAAATGTTATGCATGCTTCCAGGCAGCCACATTGATGTACATTGCTCATGGTCCACATGGTCCACTGGACATGGCCTACTTTTATCTCCATCTGGGAACCTGCCCAAAGAAATGGTGTGCAGCAGTTGTGGCGTGCATTAACATTTAGAGAAAGTGGGTGAAAAGAAGCTGCTTATAGGCAGCAAAAAAATTATATATAAAAAAAAAAGATAAAAACAGCAGTCTACTGCAAAAAAGTCAGTTGTTTATGGTACGCAGTCCTTTAGTTAGGGTTTAGGTGTATTTTAAATGAATCTGTATAAACACTTATTTTACTCACGTGTCATCTGTATCTATGGATTCCCCATGGGCTGCACCTCCTTGAATGGATTCCATTGCTGTGGAATACAGAGCCTTCTGTCCAACAGGGCGCTTTTCATCAATTTGACTCTGAGAGCCATCCGCTTGCCGCGCTTTCTCATGCTGCTCTATGTTGTGCACTCCTAGAAGAAGGCTGTAATCCATAATCTTGAAGCTTTCTAAAACCTGGGCAAGCAAACCAGTAATTAAAATGGAATTTGCTACTGGAATAGAAAACCAAAAATCATTTTGATAATTCATCTCTTGTCGTTTGAAGAGATATGAACACTATGGACCAAACAATGTGTAGCAAAGCCCACACTACAGGTTCACTTAAAACATCTTTATTCCATGTGGAAAAGGTTGTTTATCACTTTACCTGGCATACTCCCCTTGCTCACACGTTTCGCCCAATGAGGGCTTAATCATAGAGGTTCATTATCTAAGCCAAATAAACATTTACTCTGCAAAGTGAACACTACACATACCTGAACCATGGGGTTCTTCTTCCCACAGTCTCCTGACTTTTTTTGTAATCTGGCAGAGCCATGCACAGTGGTGTCATCCATTCACAGATCCTTTGACAGGATCTGTAAATGGGGAAACTACCACCACCAGTGTGGAAGAGGGACTTGTAGTTCTCAATGGAATACAACTTAGGTGACATCACCACATTTGTAGACCATTTAATCTTCCTTCTGTCCTAGTAACTGAAAATCCATACCTTGGTTCAGACAGGGACTGGAGGAAGAGTCTGCAGGAGCCAAAGCATTGGACTTGCAATCCACTGATCGCTGTTGCAATGTTGTACTGGTTATAGCGCAAAAAATTAATAAATGAATATGTGTGCATTTTTTTTTTAACAAAACGTAGACTGCCTTACCATGATTGTGCATTTGACTTCACAACCTTGACAATTCACTGAGCCGAGTAAAAAATTACTTTACTATGTGAACATGCTTTACTAAATCAACCCCAATGTCAGGAGAAGTACTGTGATATCTGTGAAGGGTAATATTACACTTTTACCTGTAAAAAAATAAGTCAAGGCAACTGGACTTGCTGTATTTTTCTTGAAGATGTTTCACTGGTCATCCAACCAGCTTTCTCAATTCAGAATTACTTGTACAAAAAAGTTATCTGGGAATAAATATGGTGAATGTTGCTCCAATCCACATAATCACAACCAGTTGTTGAATGTATTTGCATAATTGGAGCTAGGAGGTGTTATTAAGCAGCCCAGAGAGAGGTGTTAAAAGAGCATTGTATGTGGCAGACAATAGATGTCTCACCTCATCACCCACCTCTATTCAAGCTTGGCTTCTCCATTTTTACATAAATGGCCTCTTTCACACCTCTTTTAAACCAGTCCTCCTCCCTGCCTAGGATGCGTACTTGGCTGTCTTCAAAGGAGTGACCTTTTTCCTTTAGAGGTAGGCATAGCGCCGAATGCAAATGCAATCAACACCTAGTTGTGACTATCAGATTTTACAGATATACCATGACCTGGATGAATGAGAACCTTCACAGACATTACACTTTTACATGACTTAGTATGCGTGCACTTAACATTGCAAAATGTATCTAATACTAGGTGCTCTTTAATTAAATATAAGCAATGTAAGAAAACCTGCAAGACAAAATCAAGTTAGCAAAGAGTGAAAAACATACTGCTAAGGGTATTAAATACCAAAAACTGTACACATACTGTATATAACTGAATGAGAAGATACATTTTGATCATTTAGAATCTTTAATAGATAATGGTGAATTTAAATGTAGAGGACTAAGTAAAACCTAAACTATTAAAACAAATTCATCTCAAAAGAGTGCACAGTACGATACCAGATAATATGGTAAAGAAAGACAACCTATGCCTTTAACTGAATAAAAATAAAAAACAGGCAAGGTCTGCGAAACAGCTATTAGAAATAAAGCAAAGTAATTGCTAAAACTATATATCTTATTTTCTTATACTATTTATAATGACCTTAAATTCAGGAGTTAAACCGTAAAAATGCATTCAAGTTCCCTATTAACTATTGTGTAGATCCTCAAATCATCTCTGAATCCGTGTTGACACTGTCCTTCCTTTTGGAGGGGGGCTACTTCTGTTCCCCATGGTCCCTGTGTGTGTTGTAAAGTAGCCACCGCTCCAAACTCTATCGGGTGATGAACTACAATCTCAGTACATATTTGTAAACTAAACGTGAGAATGCAAAAATTGGCAAAGGATTCATAGGGTATTCATTCTGTCTTTCTGTCTCTAGACCAATGCTGTACCTGATGGGCATCAGTCCTTTTTCAACTTTATTAACTATATAACTTTTTTTTATATACTGGAGAAAATACATTAAATAATGACCACATAAATTACTTGTAATAAAAACCTGCTTTCAAGCAGTTAAAACATAGGATTTTTTTAGGTCCAACTATGAGCAGATAAGAACATAACCTTTGCCTACCTTGTAGTTCAAGGATTTAATGTTTGTTTTGTATAAGGGTAACAGAATAAGCAGGTATATTTACTTTATTCCTATCGCCCAAGACTTGCTCCATGCAATGATTAGCATTCCTGCACTGTATATGATGGAGAGGGCCCATACCCATCCCAGAGCGTCAGAGAGCACAGAAGAGAACAGGCTGCCAGGGTAATGATTAATAAGGCAAGTTTAGCTGTTTATTTTGTTCCCCAATACAAAGTGAGCATTTAAACTTTGCAGTGTGGGGGTTTTGTCCACCTGCTTGCAGTTGGGCTCTAACTGGATACAGGGTCTTTATTACTAGTAATGTAAATATTAAGAGGGTTATTCACAAAGCTAGTTGAAGGATCAGCCGTAGCTACGGCTGATCCTTCGGCTAGCTTCGGCTGCCGGAGCCCTTCGGTTCAGAACCGAAGGGCTGCTGTACAGGCTATTCACTATAACCCGTACAGCTCCCGAAGCTGGCCGAGCCGAAGGCATATGCTCCGACTCGATTGAGCCGAAGTGACACTTAAATCGAGGCGAACGGCCAGCCATTGGCCAGCCGAAAGCCTCGCAACTGACAGCTGGGCAGAGCCAGCCGTGATTTCCCGGCTGGCTCCGCCCAGTTGCAATGACAGATCAGCATCCCCAGGCTCCGCCCAGTTGTTATTCATTGGCCGGGACCTGCTAGAAGACTCTAGCAGGTCCCAGGCCAATAGGAAACAGTTGGGATGAGCTAGCTGTCACTGCTAGCTCCGCCCAATTTTTTAATTTGTATTTTTTTAAAGAAATCTTTATTTTTTAACCTTTTTTTCTACTTTTTTCACTGATTTTCTATTCTGCTTGGTACCACGGAGGTACCAAGCAAAATAGCCAAGCCGAATGCAGCTCTGCGTCATTCGGGTATTCACTCACTGCCGTTCGGCCCCTATATGAATAGGGGCGAACGGCAGCGAGCGAGCTGCCAGAGCTTCGGCTCAGCTGATCCAGATGTTGGATCGGCTGAGTCGAACTCCTTCTGCACTTTGGCTCAGCCGAACATGCTGAGCATGTTCGGTTGAACCGAAGCCAGTCAAAGCAAGCCGATGTACGGCTGATTTCAGCCAATGTACGGCTGAAATCATCCGTACAAGCCTGAAGTGAATAGCCGGGCCGGTTATTCACTCGGCTGCCTTGGGCAGCTTTGTGAATAATCCTCTAAATGTTTATAAGTAAGACTAAGGATGCACAAATACCAAGTACCGTACTTGGTACAAGTACTGATACTTTTCCAGCTCCAAGACTAGACCAGAGGAAAACTCAAAAGTTAACAATTTTTTCCTCCCAAATAGCAATCACTGATACCTTTTATTTTATTGTCATGTGACAGTTTTTCTCAAAACAATACAGACTAATGATTTCAGGACTGTGGTGGAGCGTCAAGGCCCAGTCGCAACTGCAACCCCTGCAACCTTGGCAGTTCTCGTGAAAATGCCAAGTATCGGCACTAGTATCTGAACTAGTATCTGTGCATCCCTAAGTAAAACAAAACTGTTATATACACAGTAGAAAAATGAATACGTTATAAGCTCTATATCTTTGGGGATCTTCCCAGCTTTGCCACTGCAGCTTTTATTTTGAACAGGGAATGGTTCGCAGTACAATTACCTATTATTTTGGCTCAGAAACCCTTTTCTCCCCCAATTTGGAGTGTACAACAAGGTGCCTGAAAATCCCTCTATTTCATGTGAAATCATCTCCACACAATATACTATACTAAACACAACATAGGTTCACATTGTATACAAACTAGAACTCTTGCAAGTACTGCACAATGTACAATGCAATACATGCAACTCTCTTGACGATTTCAAAATCATAACATTTCATCTGTCTATCTACAGTAGCTTTGTAGTGCAAATGATAAAGATCAAGGTAGGGAGTAGTGTGTAAATAAATATGTGCATATCTAGCTATTAATATGCTTGAAACCCATGGGTGTTCTGATGAACCACAAATAGGGGGTTAGATGAAGAATATCTCACCAGACAATCCCTTTGTAAAGTCTTAACCAATGCACTAAAGGTGTCAGCATCCAGAAGCAGTCCTTCAGGTGCATCTTGCATGAAATCCAAGTCTTTGTGTGTAGGACACGTTTTTTCTCTCTCTTTTTTGGAAGCACGTCTTTTATAAGTAGAGCCCTTAAGGTCATACTTGAAATGCATACGGACTACCCGTGGTAAGATATTGTTCATTACAGCAACACGGATATTCTTCCCACCAGATTGAACACAGTACAAGCCATAGAATTTGGGCAATAGAGTGCGAGGGTTTTGGTTCAGATTCTGTAAAGGTTGAAGAAAATACAAGGCTTCTTTTTAGATACAAATATATAGTAAACAAACTAGAACTTATATTTATCTTCAAAACACATAGAGCTTTCTAAATCAACATGTTACATAAAACTGGAGTTATGGCTCCTAAGCCACCAATCAGCATCAGACCTGCCCTGAAAGTTTTATTCTGATTAGTGGTTCTGTGGAAATAACTCTAGTTCTTAGAAATAACATATTTATAAATAAGGTATATAGGTATATAGAAGAAAATAAAGCATTGTATTTACAGTGAGGTGTATAGAAGAGATTCAGAGAATTAGAGACCAATGCCATACCATGTAATATCCAGGAAGCAGTTTCTGAAGGAATTCGGCCTCTTTATGCATTACTGTCTTGATAATGAATTCATCATCACTGGTGACATAAAAGAGAGACCCACTTGCCCCAGGGTTAGAAAGTTCAATCAGAGGCTCACTACACAGAGAATACTAGAGTACAGAACAGAAACAGAAGAATTAAAAATGATGACATAGCGAGAAAGCACTATCTTTGGTGTAACACAAATTGTCAAAAAACAACAACATGCCAAAGTTATTTTCTTTAATATGTCAAATAAAACACACCATCAATCCTCTCCTAGGATTTCTGTGCAGCGAGCAATATACAGAAATCTATGACATGCTGATTTAACATTTTATTAGCGCATGTCCTATGGCCCACAATCCATGCAAATGCATACACAAACATGCACAGAGTCTTGGGCATTTCACTAAAAAACATTTGTATTTTAGAGTTCCAATCATTCCTTTTGCAAAAAGTGATGTGATACAGTAAGAGATGTTCTAGATGTATACCTTCAGCCATGTTTTTATTTTAATTTTGAATAGAATTGGGAAAAGCTTTAACCTCATTCAGATTTTTATTGCTGTCTGTGTCTCCATTTGCCTGTGACTCACAGGCAGTGGGTTGAATGATGCTGGCTGTCACCCAACCAAGAAAACAAGAAATGCTGGAGTGATGACCAAGTGGTTCTGCAGGGGACAGCCCAGGAGAACAGGCAAATACAGTAGTCAGAGTTGCTTTTTTAAAATATTTTTAGCAGATGCTCAGTCATTGCTCAACCTAGTGTTACGCTAAAAGTGAAACAGAAACAGCTCTGTAGAGGGAATAAAAATGGGACAGTGACAGCAAATAGGTGAGGTTGTGGAATATGTAGCAAAACTTGCACCATGGCACAAGCAAGCACAGTGACAAGACAAAATGTAGTCCTCTCCTGCATCGTCAAGTTTTCTCCCAAGCATAAATGTTGCAGCGGGCAGGTTTGAGATGTGCTTCCAAGTTTGAGATGTGCTTCCAAACAAATGGGCAAGTTTGAATAGTGGAAACACAGTGCTCACCTACAAAATTGAGAAATACATCTAGCTTATTTTCCTTCAAAATTACAAAGTCAAACAGCACTGCTATCAGTTCACACACTGGTACACCCATCTGCATTCTGATTATTCCCATTAAAATTGGTTATAATGGAAGGATTGTCAACAAAAAGCCATTCCTCTGAGGTGGAAAAAAAATCAAAAACAGAAAAATGGCTGCAGAAGCTGCAGACTGATTAACCACTTCCTGTCAGAGCATTTTGTTACTATTTGCACACACATGATAAAATATAATTTTTTGGCTAGAAAACAGCTTCAGACCTCCAAACAATGATATATGTTCTGAAAGCAGAGGCCCTGTAGAATTTAAAAAAATGCTAGTTGCAATTTCTTATGTCGCACGGTATTTGCACAAATGTTTCTCAAACCGGTATTTTAAAGAAAAAATAAACTAAAATTTAGTGCACAGAAACATAATGTAATACCCAATTTTTTGGTAAAATATGAAAGATGGTAGTGGGGCGTGGCTGAGCATGGTAGAGTGAGGACGTGCAGCCGTGAGCTCTGCTGCACCGGGGCTCTCTACAGTGGACTTTACAGGCATATCTGCAACTTTTTCACCCTATGCCCTACGATCGGGACCCACCTGCTGCTTCTACCTCCTCTTTCACCCGGCATATATCCTCTTACTTCATGCAGCGCTTGAACGAAGACGCCGCACCTGTGGGCCGCAATATGGCACCGAAAGTGGCTCAGACGAAGAGGGCTGGGACGGATCCTCTGCAGCCACACACACCGACCCAGAGCCTCCGCTCCTGTGTACGCTCCACTAGCCAGAGGACGCGGGACTCCCTGCCACCCCTCCAGTCTTCTGCAACTCTGACTCCCTCCACAGCCGCCCTAGATCCCACAATGCCGGCGGTCTTCCTAGACCCGGAGCAGTCTGCAGCTACCAAGGTACGCAGAAGGACCTCTTCTCTGCCTTTCGGGCAGACTTTGACTCCTGGGCCACGAGGTTGGAGGGGGCTCTGAGGGGTGAGGTGAGGGAGCTCAGCCAGTGAGTCATTGCCACTGACTCAAATCTGTCGGCCTCAGTCTCAATGCAGGAGACCCGGCTGGTGGTCTACACCTGCGGGTGGAAGATGGCAAAAATAGGAGCCGCCGCAATAACATTCGCTTGCAAGGGATCCCAGAGGCTACCCAAGGCCCTAATTTACATGCTACAGTAACAGCTATCCTCAATATGGCTCTGGGAAAACCAACTACTGATGAAATTGAACTTGATAGAGTGCATCGTGTCTCGGGTGTTAACCTGGGGAACCTCTGTTGGGTACATTTTTTTTTGCCATTAAAGAAGAGATCCTCCGCAAGGAGAACAGGCCCGATTGATTTAGATGGCGCCTCCATACAGCTCCTCCCAGACCTCTCCTGCCTAACCTTGGCCATGCCCAGATCAGTGCGGCCATTGCTGGATGTCATCCGCTAAGTCGAAGCCATGTACCGCTGGGGACACCCTTACAGTCTTCAGGTTGTAAGGGCCCTGACTCCTTCCACCTACACTCTCCATCACAGCTCCCTGAACTCTTTGGATTTCTTGGGACTGAACCTGTTTCTGTTGCGGATTGGCTGAACTTGCGATTCACCAGAGACGGACCCTCACCACTTAATGTCCTGCCTCAACGTCGCAGAAGGTCCTGCTCTCGCTCTAATGGGGGGGG
>NW_017307104.1:497120-561850 GCF_000935625.1 Nanorana parkeri
TCCTAGTCCATCTCTTCCTACAGCTCCCTCCTCTAACAAGGGCTGTTGCCCGGCTCCTGCTGCACTAGTTTTGTATCCTGTTTTGCCCTTCATTGCTTGACTCCCTGTCCACGCCATCACTTCTCCCATGCCTCTCCATGTCGTGACTAACCATCCATTATTTCTCCTGGGCATTGCACTGGTTGTCACATATAGCCCTACCCCGCTAGCCTCGAGGGCTTATGAGTCTCGAGACAAATGTGGGAAGGCCCTGGCTTGGACCTTGCATTCTAGACCCGACTCTGTTTATGTTCCCCACATCCAATACCCTTGTAAGTTCCCCTTCGGAAATCCAACGTACCTTTGTGGACTTCTATGCCTCCCTTTATAATCTATCGGATCGTGCTGAGGAGGTTTTGACCTTTGTCCACCACACAGCCCTCCTGCCACCACCATGGGGGAATTGCTTTCTGCACTTCAATCGACCACTACGGGTAATAGCCCGGGGCCTGATGGCTTTAAGGTGAAATTTTACAATTTGTTCTGCGCTAAGCTCACACCCTTCCTCCTATGGGTGTTTAACTGTATTGCTCTCAGGGCCTCTTTCCCGGCTCAGGCGCTGGAGGCTGATATCTCGTTGATTCCTAGGCCTGCTAAGGACCGTTCCCTATGTACGAATTACAGGCCGATATGACTCCTCAACGTTGATGTGAAGTTGTTTGCCAAATTAATTGCTAAAGCCGCTTCTCCCGGGCTTGATTCACCCGGACCAGGTAGGGTTCGTCCAAGGCAGGGAAGCATGTGAAACCACCATTAGGACGCTTCTGTTAATGCACTATGCTAAAACATCCGGCACACCGCCTTGCCTCCTGTCGGTGGACGCCTAGTGTTTCCTCCAACATTCTTTAAAGGAGAACTATGAGGTGAGTGCTTTTCACTCATCCTCATAGTTCTAGCCGACCTGTGACAATGAAACTGTCACAGGTTGGCTCAGTAGATTGGGAAGTGAGTGAACACATACCGGCGTTCGCTCACTTCTCGATCCTGTCACGGCAGAGAGCCGTGACAGGAAAGGGACTGGATTCCCCCCTCCCTGCTCCGATCCTCCAGGGCTGACTGGTGGAACGGACGGGGAGGGGCGGGTACAGCTGGGTCTGCCTCTAGATAGGCAGAGACAGCTGTCACTCACACAGCTGGGCCCACTTAGACATAATTGTCAGGATCCGTTTCAGCTGCGGCGTCTCAGTATCCTGCGAGCTGTAGCTCGCGGTATACTGAGCTTAGGGTGACGGGAGGACGCTAGTTTGTGTCCTCCTACTACCCCTAAGAGAACTATGGGGAAAAGCCCTAACCCCATAGTTCTCCTTTAATACAACTTGGCATTCGACCCAACATGCTAAGAAACATAATGGCCCGGTATTCTTGCCCGTCAGCTAGGGTTCGCGTGAACGGCTTCCTCTCCCCTCGCTTTAGGATCTTTAATGGTACCAGACAGGGTTGCCCATTGTCCCCTCTCCTCTACATCCTCACAATGGAACATCTGGCGGTTGCTCTCCGGCAGAACTCTGCCTTCCAAGGCTTACAGACGGGCCCCTTCCTCCAGCACAGTACTTACACATTCATGTTCATCAAAATACAATTCCTCTTAATACATTTTTTCAACAGTTCTATTAGTAAATCCACTCAGTCTTATGTTTATACAGTCCTGTTGGTGCACCAACTAAATTGACTTAACAGCATATCTTCATTGTATCCGCTCATCACTAAAACTCCTCATTTGGTTTTTGATACCTTACACTCTATGGCCATTAGATTTATTTGGCATAACAGTCTGCCCCGTTCCCGTTCTAAACTCCTGTGTAGGTCTAAACTTACTGGTGTGGAGTTGGCCTACCGAACTTCCCTTTATACCACTTATTTTTAGAGACTACCTAATGACTGGCTGGGTACCAATGGATTGATGCAAGGCCAGTGTGGTGCCTATATTTAAATGGGGATTAAAGTCTTTACCAAGAAATTACAGACCAGTAAGCTTAACTTCCATAGTTGAGAAGATACTTGAAAGTTTGATAAATGATCAGATACACATGTTTTTGCTAGAAAATAATATTATAAGCGATAGTCAGCATGGATTCCCAAAAGACAGAAGTGTGTTTGTTTGATTGGGCATCTATTTGGCAAATGAGGTTTAATGTTAATAAATTTAGAGTTATGCACTTGGTGACTAACTATGTAACTGCGCGGCCCTACTTTGCAGGATCTTTCACGTTTCCTCTGCCATTCACAACGACTACCAGAAAAAGGTTCTTTCTTTTTGGGATTTACGGGCCTTGGCCTGGGGAAAAAGGGAACCTCCCTTTCTTCTCTTTCTATTTCATCTCCGCTTATGATCGCCATGCTGCGCTCCTGGTACACATATGGAACGGTCCACAAAGTTTCCTCTGAAACTTGCTCTCTTCTCTCCACTCTGACAATCCAACCTTTCCATTGGGCCTTTTGACTTCATCTGTTGGTCACCCTAATAGATCTTCATGGCAGGTGGCTAGGCATTTTATTGATTCCTCCACTGGAATCCCCATACTCACCTCTCCCAACTCCTCGTGCTTTGCCATTTGGTTCCGCGAGCTGCAACTGACCCAATGACAAATAGCACCTCCCGCCAAACCCTGTGTAGCTGCAAGCACTACAAGAAGTGTTACCCTTTAAATGTATCAAATTATAATAATGAATGTGCTGCCCTTCAACTAGAACAATAAATAAAAAACAAATCTCTATAATAAATATGTGCTAAACAATATATGCAATCAAAGTGTTCACAATTGCTCTTGTAAATATCAATCCTAAATAATATCCCTCTGGAAAGTTAAATCATATATTCCGTGTTCAAATATACACAAATGTAGAATCACACATATATAGTGCTCAGGATTTGTCCCAAGTGCACCACACTCTTTATCCTTCCACTGTGAAAGTTCTTTATACAAAGTTCATACACTAACTTAAATTATCACCTAGGTGCCCACCCCTCTCCGTGGGTCGCTTACCTTATAAATAGACCTAGGCAGGTCTAAAATCGCTTTATAGGATCTCCAATCAATCTTATTCAAAGGCTGTCTCTCCACAATCGTTGCACAGAAAATGACGTCAGCATGTCATCACGACCATATCCAATAAAATATAAAATAAACCCATAGTGTAAAACCGTAAAATTAAAAAACTCCTTCATTTAAAAAACTACTCACATAAGGAAAGTTGACATACAACTTAAAGTAAAATGTATGCTCGACAACTCTTTCTCCATGTCACCGAATTCTCTGGGTGCAAAGACGGATCAAACAGGAGCTGTGCTGCCGACCATGTAATCCCCAATCCACGCCTGCGAGACTCCGCCCTACGTGTTACGTCACAATTGACTTCATCTGGGGCTTGATTGCATGTATTATTTAGCACAGATTTACTATAGAGATTTGTTTATTTATTGTTCTAGTTGAAGTGCAGCAAATTAATTATTATAAAGCTGCAACTGACCCGCTTTTGCAAACAGGTACACTGGTAGGACTGGTACATAGACCCCTTACGGAGTTTGAAAAGCTGTACACTCTTTTGGACCCCACTCGCCACATGCTATTGCTTCTGTATAGGACGCTACAGTCTGCAGAGGAGGTTTCTCCACCGTTGTTCACTGGCCTGTGACATGACCTTGGCAGAGAATTATCTTCGGAGGATTGGGAAAAAGCCTTTTGTATTTGCCCACACATCTTCAATCTCTAGCTCAGGAAAAAAAAAACTATAAGCTCCTTACCAGATGGTATAAGGACCTTGTCTCGTTACATCTTATATTCCCGAATGTTTATGTTGTGTGTTAAAGATGTGGGGATGCATCTGCATATCTGGCCCTAAAAATCAGCCCATTTGGGGACAATGTCTTTGACATTTATAACAACCTCTGGCCCTTCTTTCAATTAATCTAGGAATGATTTCTTCGCAGAAGTCTCAACTATGGCGGCACCTGCCATCTGTAGCCCGACAACTCTTATACTGTAAGGGGCGTCCACCGAGAATCGCCATTGCGTTCCAGCGTGGAACGCACTCGGTGATGGCACAATGACGTGTGTGTGGGGCGCCGCTGCGTTCCACCCTGGAATGCGGAAGTGCCGAGAGGAATGTGCTGCTCCGCCCACCCGCACTACCTCGTGTATTAAAAGCCGGGTTGGGGACTTGCACGGCGTTCCATTATTGCAGTGTCAACGCCTGCAACCCCCAACCGTAACTTGCATCTACAGCACCCCTGTCTGGAAGGATCCGACCAGCCCTGTTTTCTACACCCAGGAGACTCCACGAATCCGGACTTCCACTGAGGCAGCCATCCAGGGAACAGCAAGTACCTCCCAGGGGAATGAGACTGTCATTTAAACCTCATGCTGGATCTGAGTACCTCGCTGCATGCATTATAAGAATAAGAGTTTCAGTTTAACCTTATGCTGGATCTGGATCACCTTGCTGCACTTATTACTTGAATGAGACTGTCATTTAACTTTATGCTGGGTCTATGCTGGAAATCGGGACCGTGCGGGGTCCACTCACTCCAACAGAGAGGGCCAGGAGGCGCTCCATGAATCTTTGCCTTTACTGCGCCTCCCCGGACCATACGGTGTCTTCCTGCCCAGTTGTCAAGAAAAAGGAGGAAGGTAAGCCGATTCATTTATGTAAAATGACACCGGCAACCCTTAAACCTAGTCCTTACCTTTTTTTACCTCTCACCCTACAGTGGGACCACGCCAGGATTTCTGTTAATGCTATGGTCGACACAGGCGCATGTGGGAATTTTATTGATTTTGGTCTTGTTACCTCAAATAATATACCACAAATGAAAAAAATGGCACCCCTATCCGTGAGTTTCATTGATGGTAATACCTCTGAGTCAGGTCCCATTCTCCATCAAACCCAACCTCTCTTAATGTGTTGCTGTGAAAACCATACGGAATTCCTGTCTTTAGATATAATTCCTTCTCCTCTCTTCCCAGTCGTGCTCGGTCTACCCTGGCTCAAGGTACATCAGCCCACCATTCTTTGGTCACAGGGGACGGTTGATCTGAATTCTTCTTACTGTAGAGATACTTGCACCTCTCCTACAGGTCGCTCTCGAGGTGGTACCACCCCAATACAAGAAGTTCTCTGATGTGTTCAATAAGAAGAATGCAGAGACATTGCCCCCTCATAGGGCCTACCATTGTCCCATTGAGCTATTGCCCGGAAGCCCCATACCTACGGGGAGGATTTATCCACTTTCACAACCCGAACTCCAACACTTGAAAGAATATTATATGGAGGAAAACCTCAAAAAAGGGTTTATTAGACCCTCTACATCCCCGGCTAGTGCAGGGATGTTTTTTGTGAGGAACAAGGATGCCAGTTTGAGACCCATAATTGATTATCATGGTCTAAATAAAATCACAGTGAAGAACCGGTACCCCTTGCCTCTCATTCCCGAGCTCATTGAAAGATTACAGTCCTCCCGAGTTTTCACCAAACTAGATCTTAGGAGGGCTTACAATTTGATCCGTATCAAATCCGGGGACGAATGGAAGACTGGGTTCAGAACCCGTTATGGGATTTTTGAATACACTGTGATGCCCTTCGGGCTGTGTAATGCCCCAGCAACTTTTCAAAGCTTCGTGAATGACATCTTCCGGGACCTCCTCGACATATGCGTAGTGGTATACCTGGATGATGTACTCGTTTATTCAGACGATCTCTCCGTACACAGAAAAAATGTCAGATGGGTGCTAGCTAGACTCCGAGCCCACTCTTTATACGCCAAACTCGAAAAATGCGTCTTTGAACAGACTACCATCTCCTTCCTTGGGTTCATCATCTCCACCCAGGGGATACAGATGGACCAATCCAAGATATCGTGTATCCTGCACTGACCAACTTCAAATTCCAGAAAGGCTGTACAAAGCTTTTTGGGGTTCGCCAACTTCTATAGAAAATCTATCAAAAACTTTTCTTCAGTGGTGAAACCCCTCACCTGACTTACTAGCTCCACAGTGAGGTTTACGTGGTCCAATGATGCACAAGAAGCTTTTGAGGAATTAAAACTCCAATTTACCTCAGCCCCTATCCTCCAACTTCCTAATCCGGATTATCATTTTGTGTTAGAGGTCGACGCCTCCCAAACTGCCCTGGGTGCGATACTCTCCCAACGAGCATCCCCAGAGACGCCTCTTCATCCCGTAGCCTTCTATTCCAGGACCTTAAATCCAGTGGAGTGTAACTACCCCATTGGCGAAAAAGAATTGCTTGCGATCAAATGCGCCTTAGAGAATTGGCGCCACCTACTTGAAGGAACAGTAAACCCCTTAATAGTATACACTGACCATCGTAATTTGCAGTACCTCAAGTCCAATAAGACCCTCTCTTCAAGACAAGTACGATGGAGTCTTTTTTTTTGACAGATTCGACTTCTTGATCACCTATAGACCGGGTGCTAAGAATGGAAAGGCGGACTCTCTGTCTCGAATCTCTGAACCCTCTGAACAATCCTCTCCTCCATCCTCCCTAAGCCCATCTCATAAGATCATGGTTGCCAATTTTAATCTAAAACAACAGCTAAAACAAAGTCTAACTGTGGATCACAACCTAATACCTCAAGGGTTGACTCAAGACGAAGAGGGATTCCTCTACAAAGACGCCAAACTCTATGTACCTCCTTCCATGACCATCTACATAATGAAAACACTACATGATGCCCCTTTTTTGCTCCTGGAATTGCAAAAACCACCAAACTCATACAATGCTACTTTTGGTGGCCCGAGATGGCAGCGACCATACAAGCTTACGTCACAACCTGTGAGGTATGCGCAAGGTGTAAGCACGAGAGAAGACCCCCCTACTGGTTACTGATGTCTCTACCTATTCCCAACAAGCCTTGGGAAGCAGTTTCCCTTGACTTCATTGTGGAGTTACCTCCTTCCAACGGTTACAACACGATCATGGTGGCAGTTGATATGCTCACGAAAATGGCCCATTTCGTCCTGCTCAAAAAATTATCCTCCTCAGAAGAAACAGTTCAAGCACTGGTAGGCCATGTCATCAAATTACATGGGGTCCCTTCCCGCTCAGTCTCTGACAGGGGTTCACAGTTTGTTTCTAAATTCTGGAAGGTCCTATGTGACACCCTGCATATAGACCACAGGAGGTCTAGTGCTTACCATCCACAAACAAACGGGCAAACAGTACGTGTAAACCAGTGCCTCGAGCAATATCCGAGATGTTACTGCACCCACCTCCAGGAGGACTGGGCCACCCTCCTTCCCCTCGCGGAGTTCTCGTACAACAATTCCACCAGTTCTTCCACTCGTAGAACTCCTTTTTTCACGAACTACAGGTTTCATCCCAATCTGTTGTCCGACCCTCCCGTTATCCACTAACGTACCCTCAACAAATGAGTACTTGTCTACCCTCCATTCCACTCTACAGGTCGTGAAGGAGAACCTTAAACAGGCCGAAGACTGCCAAAAATTGTACTACGACCTCAGACGTAGACCTCCACCACCCTACAAGGTGGGGGACCAGGTATGACTTTCCACAAAAAACCTTCGCCTACAAATCCCCTCTAGGAAACTGGGGAAGCAGTTCTTGGGTCCATTCACCATAGACAAGGTAATCAACTCAAACACTGTGCAACTTACTCTCCCTCTTGAGTGAGGATTCACCCTTCCTTCCACGTCTCCCTTCTCAAATCCTTCCGGACTAACCCTTTCCCCGAAAGAAACCCTCCTCCTGCACCCCCTATCCTGGTTCAGGGTGAGTAGGGGTACGAGGCGGAGCAGATCTTGGACTCCAGAAGGAGGAGGGGACGGTTACAGTACCTTATTAGATGGAAACAAGTAGATGGAGAGACCCTCCGCACTCCTCACAGCAGTCCCGGCCAGATATGAAAAAAGTGGTGCTCGCAGTGATGAGATACCACGGATGGCGCCGTGCAAACACAGGAAAGTCAGGAAATCACCAGCACTCAGTAGTAAAGATAAATATGTCCATTTTATTGGACAAAAAACGTCACAGACATCAAAATAAACCAGGTTTATTTTGATGTCTGTGATGTTTTCTGTCCAATAAAAGGGACATATTTATCTTTACTACTGAGTGCTGGTGATTTCCTGACTTTCTTATTAGATGGAAAGGCTATAGGACACAGGATGATTCCTGGGAGGACTCAGCGGAAGTGCGCGCTCCTACCTTGAGGAATCGGTTTCACGCCAGGTATCCTGACAAACCCGCACCTCTTGGGACCCCCAGGAGGGGTTCCCTTAGAAGGGGGTACGGTAAGGGGAGTCCGCCGAGAATTGCCGTTGCGTTCCAGCGTGGAATGCCCTCGGCTAAGGCGCAATGACGTGTGTGTGGGGCGCCGCTGCGTTCCACACTGGAACGCGGAAGTGCCGAGAGGAACGTGCGGCTCCGCCCACCCGCACTTCCATGTGTATTAAAAGCCGGGTTGGGGGACTTGCACGGCGTTCCGTTATTGCAGTGTCAACGCCTGCTACCCCCAACCGTAACCTGCATCTACAGCACCCCTGTCTGGAAGGATCCGACCAGCCCTGCATTATAAGAATAAGAGTTTCAGTTTAACCCTATGCTGGATCTGATCACATTGCTGCACTTATTACTTGAATGAGACTGTCATTTAACCTTATGCTGGGTCTGAATACCGTGCTTCACTTATGATATGAATAAGACTTTCAGTTAACCTTATGCTTGTTTGGAATCCTTGCTGCATTTATATTAAGAGTGACCCTTTCAGTTAAACTTAGACCATACGTGGTAATTTCACCTAATTAACCTTAAGGAGCAGTTGGGGGTATGGAGTAATACCGTCCCTGCACACCATTAACAGATCCCATATCTATTTTGGCAGATGATGTCAGGAACTCCTAACTCTCCTTTCTGAGACTGAGAGTGACGCCTGGAGTTCAGTACTGATTGCCATATTTAGATATAAACCAATACAAACTGCTGCCACTCATCTCTCCGCAGTTGTGGTTCATAAACGCAGACTGTAGGTCATGACATATACATGTTTTGGAAATCCACTTCCTATCAATCGCTCTCATTGTGGTTGAGCACTGTTAATTATATTATGCGTATGGAGGAACTTTTGGCCATGGACAATTACATAATGGATACATTTCATGCGCAATGGTCTATATGGGTTCATTATTCCGAATCAGATAGGCTGAAGTCGTTGGTACACCCCCTAGAATTCTCTGCACTCACTCATTTATCCCTTTTTTTTTTTTTTAGATTCATTTTGGCACATTTCTAGAAGCTTTCTCAACCCCTGTCCCCCCAGTCCAGGTCCTTTCCAATTTTTTAATTCTTATTTCTAATTTCATTTCTAGTCTTATTTTTCTTTTCTCTCTTTCTCTTCTTTGTTTTTTCCTTTCCGACTACTTACCTGACTCTTTCACCCTTCTGTCATTCCTATTCTTTGTACGGTTTTACTACTGCTATAATGCTATAACTTACGGATACCACCTATTCCACATATTATTCCCTAGCAAGATGAGTTACAAATAACTTCAGGATTAATCCCTGAGCTATGTGACTGCTCCTTTTATTATGTCCTTTAGCTCATCCTATTGCAGTACTTGCAAATTTTAACATGTATTTATATACTCCAATTTTCCAATTTTTGCTACTCGAACACAAATTTTACTGTGGTGTTCATTGCTTAATTGTCTGATTACTTTTGTGTATAACTCGTTTTCAAACAATCCTTTCTTTGTTTATTGCTCTGTACTTCTTTTTATATGCAATACAAATACATATGTCATTATGCATCAAATCATCAGCACTTAAAAAACAGCCAACATATCACAGCAGTATAGATTCTCAAGCTCAGACACATTCACAAAAGCCATTTATTATTGCGGTGCCGCTCATACTGCACATCAAAGTCCTCCTTATTCCCATCAGGGTACACTTATCCCTTTAAGTTCCATGGATCATATAGGGTCCCCCTAAATGTTGTGTTGTTAATTAGGACAACATAGCTGAACTGGAAAGTGAGCTGAATTGGAGTATTTTTTAAAAATCAGCTATTTTGGTCTAGAATGTTCCTTCCTTCTCCAAACTCAAATGTTTTTTTTTTACGGAAACACAATACAAATAAAAAGAAAATTGCAAAATGAAAAAAAAAATATTATAATGTGAACAAATTAGGATTCTAAATGATGAATCAGTTAGACGATTAAGTTGTACAGATGCTGCACGTCTCACTTTCACTAGCAGAGTTTCAGTACAAAAGTTGTGTAGAGATATTTGTACAAAGCACTGAATCAACATGGGAAAATTTGATTAAAGTAAATGCAGCTAGAAATTTGCAGTTCTTTGAAAAGTATACCCACAAGATAATCATCTGGTCGAATCCCAAAAAGTTCTCGAAAATATCTGAAGGCAACAGGAGCATAAGTCTTAAAGCGGAAGTCTGGGTAATGATGGGCAGGCGTTAGATTACTTCCTTCACTGCAAATAATACAATGAGAAAGTTAAATTACCAATAGGCATTGCACAATACATTGATAGTTGAGTAATTCTTACCTTGGAAAGAAGATACTTTCCACAACATAGAAATCCTGCATCAAAACATCCCTTTCTGGTTTGGAAGTTAAATTTCCAACAGTATATCCAATACCCAACTGAATGGCACCTTTTAAAGTTGATGATGTGGTCTGTGGAAACAAAGCCCATAACAAATGATGTGCCAATTTTTATCTCCTTTTTTATGATGCGTATGTTATTGACGTTCTATAGCACTCCGTTTTATCAAAGGCAATTAGAGTGAATGTAACAAAAAACTTCTCTTATTACCTCCCTTTTGGTCTGCCAAATATACTTTTGCATTTTTGTGTTAGATCTCTTCAATAAGTGTGAAAATAATTAATAATAAATAACATTTCTGTATTCACCCTAAAATAATTTTCTAGTATTCCACTGAGGGACAGCAATTTAGAATTTTTGGGGTTATACTGCTGCCTACAGGAGGCCAGCTCTGTATAACCCCTCCTACTCCCAGCATGCCTCAGTTTTCTGGCAAAGCAGTACCAAGAGCATGACCATAGAGATAGGACCTGTGTCTCTAAATGGACTCTAAGAAAAAGGATTTTGCATGTAGTACAAAAATCCTATTTTATTTATCATCCATTGAGGGGCACAGGAATTCAGATACTGTCAGGACGTCCAAAAGCAGTACAACTGAGGAGTGGGCAGCAGAAAAAAAAAGTTAACAGGACCACAAATACAATAGAACTTTAAGGATCTTGTGCCCATAGCTGGCATAAGATGATGCCTGAACATCCACCTGGTAAAATTGGAGAAAGTGTGAACAGAAAACCAGTTGGCAGCCTTGCAAATCTGAGAAACAGTAGCCTGATGCTGAAGAGACTAAAAGGCACTTACAGACCTTGAAGAGTGTGCTTTAATAAGAATCACCATCCTTCATACTTAAGATCATAAGCTTGGATGATGGCATGTCTGAGCCATTGAGAAATGGTTGAATGAGAAGCTAGTTTACCTTTACAGTGACCCTCAGGAATTACACAGAAAGAGTAAGTCTTTCTGGAGGAAGAAACGGCTGCAAGGTAAACTCTCACAGCCCAAACTACAACAAGCCAATGGAGGGAAATCTCCTTCTGATGTCTCTGTATACAAGACCAGAAATAATTATTTACAGGATAAGGCTGCCAGTCCAGACACTTGCCTCACAGTATTGATGGCAACAAGAAACACAACCTTGTTAGTGAAAGCAGAAAGGAGAATATCCCCAAAAGGTTCAGAAGGTGGTTTTTGAAGTGCCAAGATAACCATATGCATGTCTCACAGAGTCACAGGGCAGCGAATGTGGGAGCCACATGAGAGGCGCTCTGCACGAAGATCTTAATCAAAGAATGTGAAGCCAGCAGACTTAATCAAGGAATGTGAAGCCAGCAGCAAGGTCTGAACCTTGATAGTACTGATGTTCAAATACTGGTTCAGACCCATCTGCAAGAGTTCAAGGATTTATTTCATGAAGAAGTTCCTCAGGTGAAAGTCTCTCACTTTGCACCAGGTAAAAAAATGTCTTCTATGTACAGTGATAGACATTACATGAAGTAGACTGTCTAGCTTTTAGCATTGTGGGAATCATCGAGAATTCCCTGTCTTTCAGAACCTGTGCATATTTCAGAACAGACATGCCATTAAATCCAGTGACCGTAAAGCAGGGTGAAAAAAAGACTACATTCATGTTAGTCCTGTGGCCACTGTCACCCATTCAAATGATTGGGTGATAGCAGCCGCATTTAAAAGCAGCAGTCTGCTGGCACTCCGCATGTGATATGATTACATGCAGTTAGGAATAGATCTCTATCCCTGGACACAGAATAGATGCGTCCAGGGATAGTGGACTTTCTCGAAAGGAAGCTGTATTTTTGCACCTGCAGCTCATACATCTTGATAGACTGCCTACAGTGCAACTCAGTATGTAGGGTCTCAGTCTTGTGTTGCACAAAATGCAGGATCATTGACCACCATTATCATAAACATGCAGGATAAAAATGCCTATTAATTTTAGCATATTAATGGCAAAAGTGTTCATAACAAAAAGATAATTAAAAAAAGACATGAAAAAGTACTGTCAAATTGACCATCCCAATGCTCTTAAATAGGGATGTTCAGATACCAAGTACCGTACTCGGTAGAAGTACATGTACAGATACTTTTACAGCTCCAAGACTAGAAACCTGGGGGGAGCAATCTTGAGAGGCTTAGAGACCAGACCAGTAATCTTTGTTCAAAACAGTGGTGCGTTTATTGGTGCATCACACAGGCTATATAGACAGTGCTGTACAGTGCTCAAATTAAGTAAATAATTCAAAACCAAATTTCTAGCCGTGTCCCGGCACTTACTACACATAACATAGTCCTGACTAACAACCTGTACAAGCCTATTGTTTGTCAGGCCACAGTGACCAACCTTGTGCTCTAGCAGATTCAGACTGTCTGCTCTCTAGGCTCCAGAGCAGTGTCTGTTTGCCTCACCTGCACTAAATTGCCATTGAGGCAAGGTGCAAAACCTGGGGTTTACTAGAGTTACATAGTTACATAGTATTTGAGGTTGAATAAAGACATAAGTCCATCAAGTCCAACCTATTGTGTGTATGTGTATGGTCCTACTGATGTCGGCGTATCTATCAGTCCCTGTATGTTCTCATTCTTAATAGTACTTGTACCCCTGTATATTACGGTCCCTGAGGAAATCGTCCAATCGCCTCTTGAACGATTCCACACTCTTAGCCGAAATCGCAGCATGTGGCAGCGAGTTCCAGAAGTATACAAACAGACCGCACTATCCAGAGAATTGCAATACTGCAGATTTTATTAAAATTCACAGCAAATCCAGTGAATAAAAGTGTATAAAGCAACAAATGCCAGCACTGCACACCCCCAACCAACTACAACTTCTCACATGTTTCACCCGAAGGCTTATTCATAGAGGTAACAAATACAGACCAGTATCTCACTTAAATGTGTTCAAAAAACTCCACCCTACACAGGTGCAGGAAGCAATGCTCACTGATAGATAGGTTAACTCTAAACTGGCTGGTTTATAAGGGTCAGTAGAGCACAAATAAACTACCAATCCCATCATACATGTTGTAATCTCCATACCAGATGTCAGATGTTTTAACTCAATCTCACCAAACCGCAATCTCCCTGTCAACTGTGCAGGGTGTAAGACGGTGCACAGAAGTGAAATATATAAAATAAAATATCAAACTCTTGCAAATACATACAAATGTACAAGTGTATAAACAAATAAATAAATAAATACATACATAATTAAATAAACTGTAACAAATGAGTGGCTCTTCTCATCCGAATAGACCAAAATATCAGTACTATAAAACACAAAGCTTAGTCGCCATGAACATACCGTATATATATATATATATACACACATATTTTACAACCACATCTACAGCCCGATATGTCAAAACAGGAGAAGAATGCCACTCATTAGTTATAGGTAAAACCAAAATTGATATGATAACACATGTAAATAAATAAATCAAAAGTTTATGTAAAAAACTGCATCCACAGTTATAAAAAGTGTAAGTGCACGTTAAAAACAATATAAACAATATAAATATAAATCGGAAAAAATAATCACAAACTAACCTCTTGATCAATCTACAATAATAATGTGTTATCCATACATAGCTATCTGGAAACTACACTACTAAGGCTAGTTAGGCAAACAGAGAAACCCACAAAAAGTAGCTGAATGGTCATAGGTTTATTTAAAATACTATATTCTAAGAACCATCAAGAAAAATATTTTCTAACACAGGTGTCCCAGGCAATTGCCCAGAACATTCCTCTCAATATTTCAGAAAATGTCAAAAGCACATATGTATTATCAAGTGATAAATAAGTCAAACTAAATAATAAATAATCAAAACTCATAACTGTTCATATCCCTCATAATAATATGTAACATCCCACTCAAAGTTTAAGCCTTTAGGGATGCGAGTGTCTAGCTTGAAAATCCAAAAAACTTCCCTTTTTGACAAAAGGGAAGCTCGATTCCCATCCCCTTAAAGGTGTATCAACTCTTTCTATAATCTGTACCTTCATACTCTTAATATTACTATTATGATAGTGACAAAAATGTTTAGCTACGTTAGTATTCTTAGAGGTTCTAATATTGGATAAATGATCTCTCATGCGGTCACACAGTCGTCTTGTGGTCTTACCTATATACTGTTTGTGACAGATGGTACAAGAAATTATATATATAACAAATCGGGTCTGACAATTGACTAGCTGGTTAATTTTAAATGTTGTCCCATTAGAATAAGAAGTCACGAGATGATTATCACCTAAAATACTGCAGCTTGAACATCGGGCTGCATTACATCTATATAGACCTGTTGTTCTTAACCAATTCATGCTGGGTCCTCTGTTACTTCTAAAAAGACTGGGGGAAATCATATTGCCTATAATAGGTGCTTTCCTCGCTACAAAACGTATACCTGTATCTAGTGTATCTCTAAGATCTGTATCCCCGTGAAGAATAGGTGAGTACCTCTTGACAATCTTTTTAACATCTTCAAATTGTTGACTATAACAAGTAGAAAATACTGAGGGGGAATTCTTACCCTTCTCTCCTCCAGGGGTAACCCTCCTATCCCTAATTTTCCCTATCCTCTTGGGTACATCGCTAAGTAAATTATATCTAGGAACATCACGTACACTTTCATATGCTGATCTTACCAGGGATTGAGAGTAGCCCCTATGTAAGAAGCGTCTTTCCAAGTCCTTTGACTCTTTAAAGAAGTCGTCTTTGTCTGTACAGTTTTGTTTCATGCGGGTAAATTGTCCCTTGGGTATAGCCCTTTTTAGACGACCTGGATGTCAACTATCAGCTCTAAGTAAGGTATTCCTGGAAATGGGTTTCCGAAAAGAACAAACCCGTATGTGGCCTTCCTCTACACTCCCTATCAAGATCAGATCCAAATAATTCATTTCTAAAATTTGTTCTTCTACAGTAAACTTCAAATTTAATCCATTGTTGTTCACATATTGCAGCCATGATTCTACATTAAGATCCTGATCCACAATAAACACGACATCATCAATATATCGAGCAAAAAAATGTATCTGATCACGAAATGGATTCTTATCTGCAAAGATGTTACGCTCCTCCCACCAACCCATGTACAGGTTGGCGTAGATGGGCGCAAATTTCGCGCCCATAGATGCGCCGCATCTCTGCAGATAATATTGGCCATCAAACCATAAAAAAATTATGGGTCAGCAAGAAATAAACTGCTTCTCTAATGAAGTATTTCAAATCATCATCATAGTCAGAGTATTGATTTAAATTGTGCATCAAAGCTTCAATACCCAGGGTATGAGGGATACTTGAGTATAGAGAAGTGGCATCACATGTCATCCACTTCCACCCAGTCTTTCACTCACAACCCTCCAATCGTTGAATAATATGTTTAGTATCACAAACATAACTAGGTAGAATTTTCACTAGTGGTTGTAAAAAAACATCTAAAACATCACCAAGAGGTTCACAAAGGGATCCTATGCTTGCTACGATCGGTCTCCCTTTGGGTGGATGGTCCCCTTTGTGAACCTTGGGAAGATGATGAAAGATGGGCACAACTGGAGACTGTGGCACTAATCTCTCAATAATCTTACAATCTAATACCCCTAGTGATTTGGCTTCTCTCACTAATGCTTCTAATTCCTTCCTGAAATGTGGTGTGAGGTCTTCCCTCAATTTTCTATAGGTATTAATATCGCTCAACTGTCTCTTTGCTTCATCTTCATAATCCTTGGCATTTAGGACAACTAGTGCTCCTCCTTTGTCTGCATTTTTTACTATAATCCCCAAATTATTATTTATTTTTTTTAAATCCGTGTTTATTAAACAAAATGATAATCAGACACTCGCATGTATCACAACAGAACAAGGACTGCACGCAGGCAGTCAACGGATTCACATTTACAATGTATGAGCATACATGTCATTAAAGTTAGCAAATTCTCAAACGAGTCAAGCTGTACTGAGACTCAGCGGCACAACAATATACCGTATATACTCGAGTATAAGCCGAGATTTTCAGCCATTCCATGGGGTATGGTAACAGGACCACTCGACCCAGGGTAGGCACTAAGCCCAGAGCACCATAGCATTTCAACTGTAGTGCAGTTTGCAATCTGAGGGTGAGGTGAATAAGGCAAATACCCCGAGGGGCAAAGCAGAAAAAAGAAAAAGAGGGAAGGTTGAAAAGCAGCAAGCAGTTTAGGACTGGGGGGGACAGTGAGAGGAGAAAGGAACGAGGAAGAGAGGGGCCTACCAATTTCAGGACCCGCCTCCTAACATCGGTCAGCTGTCAGTTTCCCTGGACAGGTCAGTGGTGCTAACAGGAGTCCAGGGCACAGGTCCTCCGACTCAGGGGTACCACAGAGTTTTAACTGATTTGCAGGTAAGGGCCAGTGGTAATGTAATGTGTCCACGCTCTCCAAGTGGCGCGGAACCTCTCTTCCGTGTTATGGACGGTGGACGTGAGATCCTACATAAGATAGATCTCGTTGACCTTTAAAAACCATAGACACATTGATGGGGCCAGAGTCGATCTCCAGAGTGCTGGGACGCAGGCTTTCGCGGCATTTAGTAAATGACCCGACAGGGAAGCTTTGTATTGGTGACGTGTTAGTTTGGTGATGTGCAATAGGAACACCGCCGGGTTCAGCTCCAGCTCCGGCGTCACCAGGTTATTGATGGTGTCTCCCACCTCCGCCCAGAAGCTAGTCAACAAGGTGCAACTCCAGAAAATATGGAGCATAGTACCTCCAGTTGTGCCGCATCTCCAGCAGACGTCAGGGATGGCTGGGTTCATTTTATGGAGAACGTGTGGGACCCTGTACCATCGGGATAAAACCTTATACCCCTGCTCTTGCAATTTGTTGGCGATGGAGCACCTAAGGGCGAAATGTAGCATGGTATCTTTTTGTTCGGGGGAGAATGTAACGCCCAGTTCCGCCCCCCACCTCTGTAGGAACTGAGGGGTATACTCTTCTGGGGGTGCAACTAGTAATTTATATAGCAGGGACAAAGCGTGACGCACCTACTCCCTGCGCCCGCAGATGTCTTCAAATGGAGTTAGGGGTCTATCCAGTTGAAGGGAAGCAGGGTCAGCTAGGAGGAAGTGCCTTATCTGGTAGGCGGTTCAGACATCCAGTGGAGGGTCTAGCAGTGTCTGAATGTCAGGTACCGGCATCCAGGAGCCCCCCGCTCGAAAGTCTTTGACGCGAAACTTGTTGAGGCTACGCAAGCGTCTGTGTTCCAGGCCCACCGGGAAGTCCCGATCCCCGATCACTGATCGGGGGTGAGCGGGGAAGGGTACGGGGAGAGTCGGGATGACCAAAAGAGGGATTGCACGATCCTGAGCGTGGCCCCAATTGTGGGGTGCTGGGAGCACTCTGCCGGTATAGAGCTGGATAGCCACGGGAGTCCCGTCAGTGGCACCGGAGAAACCTGCACCTCCATGCGCATCCACTGTTTGTGGGCTGAGTGACAGCACCAATCGATTACTCTATTGAGGTGCACAGCTCTATAGTAAAGGGCCACGTCAGGCAGTCCAATCCCTCCTGAGGCTTTAGGCATAGTTAGGCATAGTCTGCTCCATTCGCCCAAATGTATGACAGGAACAACCGGCGGAGGCGGGAAAAGAAAGATGGCGGGAGACAAATAGGCAGCGCTTGCATTATAAATAGAATCCTAGGTAGTATGGTCATTTTGAGCGCGGTACAGCGACCAAACCAAGTGACCGTGAGAGCCTGCCATTTCCTCAGGTCTTGTTTAATCTGGTGCAAAAGAGGAGTAAAATTGGCGTCATATAGTGATTCAAGATCGGGGGTGAGAAAAGTGCCCAAGTAGGGCAGAGAGCGTTCCTCCCATCGGAATGGAAACTGGGCCTGGATAAAGCTCAATTCCGCCGGAGGTAGAGTAGTGTTCAAAGCTGCCGACTTAGACCAATTGATGGCCAAGTTCGAGGGAGCTCCATATTCCCTAAACTCCTGCATAAGTTCCGGGAGGGAGGAGCGAGGCTGGGAGATAAAAAACAGGAGGTCGTCAGCGTACTCTGCGACTTTATGGTCCACTGAATGGAGCCGGTGTCCGGCAATTCGACCATTAAGTCTAACATGACAGAGAAAAGGTTCTAGCGCCAGGATATACATCAATGGGGATAGGGGGCAGCCCTGTCGCGTACCATTCGTGAGAGGGAAATACGGAGATCTGGTCTCATTGACCCGTATTGCCGCCGTGGGACGACAGTAGAGGGCAAGCAGCCATGACAACATATTTGGGCCAAGTCCGATGTGTTAAAGGGTGGACCGTAAAAACGCCCAGTCCACCCCGTCAAACGCCTTTTCGGCGTCTGTGGAGAGGATCATCAACGGGGAGGAGGTGCAGCGAGCTCCATATATGATATTGAGGGCCCTAGCGGTGCTATCTCTGGCCTCCCTAGGTCAAGACAAACCCCACTTGACCATCTTGCACTAATTTCCGGACGATAGGCGAGAGCCTGTTTGCCAGAATTTTCGCGAACAATTTAATATCAGCATTAAGCAGGGCTATTGGGCGATAGCTCCCGCATTGCGCGGGGTCCTTCCCTTCCTTAGGGATCACCACGATATGCGCCCTCAAGGAGTTTAACGGAACAGGGCGGCTCAGAAGTATGGAATTGTAGGCTTTCAAGAAATGAGGCGACAGCAGGTCCTGAAACCCACGGTAGTACGGGATTGTGAACCCATCTGGTCCCGGGGCTTTACCCGACTTGGACTGCTTTAACGCTCCCTGTAGTTCCTCCGGGGAGATGGGGAGCTCCAGCCCCTCTCTCCCCTCCACCGATATGGCAGCAAGGGGATCTGGCTGTAGGTTGTATAACCAGCGGTAGAAGTCACAAAACTCCTCCGCCATGTCCATAGAGAGCGTGAGTCGGGAACCCTGTCTGGAGGTTAGGTGGGAAATGAAAGTTTTATGTTTCGGGCCACGTAATGCGCCTGCTAAGTATTTGCTGGGTTTATTGGCGTGTTCATAGAAAGCCCTGCGTCCCCACATGGCGTGCCGCTTAACCCTCAAAAGTTGGGCATTGAGAGCCGCAAGGACCTGTACTAGCTCCTTGTAGGTCGCCACTGCGAGAGATCGCTTGAGGACCACTTCCAGTTTGCGGAGGCGAGCTAACAGGGCCTCGGTGTTGGCAATACCCTCCCGCTTCGGCCGTGCTCCGTGCTTGATGAGTACGCCCGTATGACACATTTGTGTGCCTCCCACACATTCAGAGGGTCAGTACCGTCCTCGCCATTAGTACGGAAATAATCCATCAGGGAAGATGACACTTCTCCTCAAATGATGGGATCCTGCAAAAAAGACTTGTTGAGCCCCCAGGAGGAACACCTAGATGTGGGGGCAAGAAGGTCCACAGTTAACTGAATCGGGGCGTGATCAGAAAGAATGGGTGAGCCTATAGTCGCCGACATAACCTTAGACAGGTCCGCGTGGCGAAGCAGGAGGTAATCTATCCCGGAGTAGGATTGGTGTACTGCCGAATAGTAGGTATAGTCCCGTCCCTCAGGGAACAGGGTATGCCACACGTCCACAAGATGAAGTTGCTGTAGGGCCAGTTTGAACTTCCTGAGAAAAGGGAAGGAGAGGTGGGAGACACCCCTAGAGGTGTCGATGGTAGGGTCTAGGGCCACGTTAAAAATCGCCTCCTAATATCAGCGTCCCCTCTTGGAACTCTGCCAGGCGGGTGAGCAAGGTGTCTAGGAACTGGAGCTGGTTCGAGTTGGGCAGATATACATTGGCCAGTGTCACCAAGATCCCGCCCAAGCGTCCCCTTCACCACTAGATACCGACGCATCTCGTCTACTAGCTGGTCAACCTAAGTCCAATCCACCAGCCTAGATAGCAGTATGCTCACACCCTTGGATTTGGAGAGCGGGGACACAGCATGATACGCCACCGGGTAGTCTCAATTAGCCAGCTTGGGAGCCGCGTCTTTTTTGAAGTGTGTTTCTTGTATGAAGGCCACCTGTGCCCTAGCTCTCCACAGGTCAGTGAGTAACCTAGAGAGTTTTTCAGGGATGTTGAGGCCCCTGGCATTCAAGGAATAGACTGAGAGCGGAGCCATTGCCTCCACCTGCTATGTACAGGACCTGGCAGTGGGCAAGGATGGCAGGAGAGAAGGGGGGGGGGGCAGGGAGAGTGGATGAATGATAAAAGCGAGATGAGATAGCGCAGAAGGAGGGAAGTAGAGCACAAGCAGAAAAAGTCAGAGAAAGAGAATGTCGCTGACACTGGCTACAGGTCAGCCAAAACCTTCAAGTTGCGAACACCCCTGTGTGGTTAGGGCGTGAACTATGGGGGTAAAGTGGTAATAAAACAGTGGTCAAAACAATAGCGGTATTGGAGATGCATCAGCTCGGCAACACAACCCCACAACATTATTAAAGTCAAGATAAAGTAAAGTAAAATGGAGCAGTCCCCAGTAACCGTGACTACCGTGCCCAGGAGGGGAGAGGATACCGCCCCCGAGCCACCCATGCAGCGGTCACTCCAAGGCCGCATCCCCCCCTGCGCCATCCGTCTCCCCGTGCCTCCCATGAGGCCTGCATGCATAAAACTCCGCCCCCAAAAAAGAGAACAAAGCCGGCAGCTGTTGAGGACAGTGTAGTTGGAATGTGGCATCATCCTTAGTCACGATAAGGTGAAATGGGTGTCCCCATCTGTAAGAGGCGTCCGAGGAGCGGATGATCTCCAGCAAGGGCCGCAGGGCTCTCCGCATGTGAAGGGTATGTCTGGACAGGTCAAGTTGCACCATCAAAGTCCATTGGGCCCTTGTGCCAGGGCTGGCACAAGATTTCCTCTTTGATCCCATAAAAGTGGACCCGGCATAGGACATCTCGAGGCGTGGAGTTAGTAGTTGCCTGTGGGCGGACCCCCAAGACTCGATGTACCCGGTCCAGTTCCATGGCCGCGTCAGGGGGTTTGTCTATGTAGTGATTGAGAATCGCCAGGACTGTGGATCGCAGGTCACTTCCAGTAGTAGCTTCAGGGATACCCCTCAGGCGCAGGTTATTTCGTCTGTTGCGATTTTCTCCGTCATCCAGCCTGAGGAGAGCCGTTGTAATCTGTGTGGCCATATCAGAGTGGGCCGATTCCAAAGCCGACATCCTTTGAGTGAGAGAGGCTGTTGAATCTTCTAATGTGGACACACGGCCATCTATTGCTGTCACCCTCTGCCCAATCTCTTGTACTTCATGTCTGAGGGCCGCCACGATTGTTGCTGCCATGGCCTCTAAGTCACCCTTTGTGGTGATAAGTATGCTAAAGCCTGATGAAGGGACCCTGTGCGGTCCCGAAAGCGCTTGTTTGGTCATATAGATCGCGGGTCGGTTCCCGAGGCGTCTGAAAGATGTCCCGCCGCCTTGCCCCTAGTTTTAGATGGAGTGGGGCCTGCTGCCGCAGATCGCGTAGTCACCATGTTGGACGACCCACCTACCCGGCCCGAGGCGTCAGCGGGGGCGTAGAAGCGTGTCGGGAGCTCCGGAGTTGCGGCTGGGTGCCCTGAGGCCGGGACATGCAGAGAGATGGGGAGTAACGTCACCTGGAGAGTGGGTTAGTGCTGGCCGATGCAGAGCTCCAGAAAGACGCGCCTTTACGGCGCAATTGTTAAGCCACGCCCCCCCCCCCATTATTCTTAAGAGACTCTAATGCTACTCTTTCCTCCTTAGTAAAATGATCTTTATTTTTCTTAAGGACACTTTTAATCTCCTCAGCCAGTCTCACTAAGTCTTGTTCAACATATTTCTGGAATAATCTAGTTTGTCTCCCCTATCATGGACAGGATCTGACTTTATTTTTATGGAGAAATCTATGCTGGGGGGTTCTTGAACTTTCTGGTGAATTTGAAAGCCACACTTATCATCATCTATTGTACTTAAATCATGCATAACGCATGTATCCTTAAAATCTAGAAACACAGGTGACGGTGTATGTATTTTTTGTATATTGTGATCCTGTTCAGCACCCCTAAAGTGCTTCCTAAGAGTGAGTTTCCGAGCAAAACCATTAACATCTACTAATGTGGAAAATAAATCAAAATTACAATGGAGTGCAAAATTCATTCCTCGTGCTAATACAGACTCCTCTTGGGGAGACAAAATGTGATCAGATAAATTCAAAACATTATCAATATGTGAATGTGTATATTTAAACCTCTTATTCTTAAACCCCCCTCGCCTTAGTTTTTTCCTTTTTTATTCCTGTAACCATGTTTCTGTGTCATTTGCTGTTTTTATCAGCTTAAGACTCTCTCCCTCTGTAGAAAATGTTTCCATACCTTTCCTTTTTCTGGCAAACTTCCAGACCCTGACTGATCTAACTGAGAAGAAACCTCTTCGCCCCCTGTGCTGAAATTTTTTATCCACCAATTTTAGGTGGTGGCCTCTCGTCCTTGTCATGGAGTTAATTGTAAAGTTCCCATTAGTGTGTAATCCGCTTTCTTATTTTTAACCCCAAAGTGCACAACTTTACATTTATCGACATTAAACCTCATCTGCCATGTTGTTGCCCACTCCCCTATTTTATCCAGATCCCCCTGTAATGGTATAGTAGAGGTTTCGGAAGGTGTAAGAGAGGAATCTGGGCATCACATAAACCCCGGACAGGACCTCTCCTGGCTCTCTACATGATCACCTGCTACAATATATATGTATATATATATATATTTGTGGCAGTGCATGGCAATGCCACGGTGTAGTATGGCAACTTTGGCACCCAGGACTTTCAGCCAGAGGGGCTGAGAAGGTCCAGAATGTGCGCTATTTTATAAGGAAGAACCTGGCCTTTTAGATTGTTCCAGGTTTTCCTAATTGTAGCTGGGATCTGGAGCTCTGGAGATTTCTTAGAGCTCTGGGTGGGATGAGATCTCCAGTCCTGGGGCCAGGTGTTGCCAATGACTAGCCTGGGCCAGCCCAGAGGGGAGCTGAGAAAAGCTGCTGAGCAATACTGAGGACTGTATTGACAGAGAAAATACGGTAAAGTCCTGGGATTACAAATGTCAGCGCGGAAGTAGTGGGAGAGGGAGGATGAAGATGAGTGGCGATAAAGCAGGAGATTTGTTTGTATTGTAGGAAATGGTGAAGTGGTATATTGTAGATTCTGGAAAGTTCGCTCTGGGATATACAGGGACCTTGAGGGGAGAGCAGATCGTGTATGGAGTGTATGCCTTTACGTTTCCAGATATGAAATATTTTAGAATCCCTGCCCTGAGGGAACACCGGAGAGGAGGTAATAGGCATCCAGGGTGATACTACTCCTTTTAGTCCCACAATTTTTCTCACCTCCCGCCTGTAACATCCCACCTCGGGGGAGGTGTACCTATGGATCGCAACAGTGGAGGATGGATTGGGGTCAGTATGCAGCTAGGTCTCTTATGCCTCTGAATGGAGTAGGGCGGTGAGAGTGCTGCTTCACATCATACCCCTTGCGTTGTTTGGGGGTGACGTTGCTAGTGGTTGAGAGGTTGGTTAACAACAGTTGGATAAGGCGATGCAGTATGGGTATGAGCTATCTCAGTGAATTCACCACATGGCAGTGGCCTAGGCAAAAGTACAGCAATGAATGTCAGTATAGGCACAATCAATGAGATAGTAATCTTGCTATGGTATCAGCACAACAATGAGATAGTAATCTTGGCTATGGTATAAGCACGATCAATGAGATAGTAATCTTGGCAATGGTGGCCTAGGCAAAAGTACGGCAATGAATGTCAGTATAGGCACAATCAATGAGATAGTAATCTTGCTATGGTATCAGCACAACAATGAGATAGTAATCTTGGCTATGGTATAAGCACGATCAATGAGATAGTAATCTTGGCAATGGTATAAGCACAATCAATGAGATAGTAATCTTGGCTATGGTATAATCACGATCAATGAGATCGTAATCTTGGCAATGGTATAAGCACAATCAATGAGATAGTAATCTTGGCTATGGTATCAGCACAAACAATGAGATAGTAATCTTGGCTATGACATCAGCACAATCAATGAAATAGTAAGCTTGGCTATGGTATCAGCAAAATCAATGAAATAGTAAGCTCGGCTATGGTATCAGCACAATCACTGTCCCTGGGGTCCTATGCAGGGAGACCCAGGTACTTGCGGTTTGAATTAGAGGTGTTTGTTCCTGACATCTACAGGTCCACTGCGTGTGGATGACTCTGGTTGCTCCGGGGTCCGAGTAGGAGGTGAGGAGATGCTGTGTTGATCATTGTCCTGCCACATTCGTTAGTAGGACGCCGATCAATTAGTGAACCGCAGCTTTAAGCCTGCGGCTCGTGGGGGGGGAGGGGGAGGCCTGTGACGCGGCGGCCCTGCTGCTGTCTCTCCTAGACAGGGAAGCTCGAGTCCTGCGGCGCGCCTGCGCAGAAGGACGTCGGACCGTGCCGCCGGCCCGAGTGGCGGCATGAACGTTACACAGCCAAGTAATGATGGTGTCTTTAAGTAGGGTGTTCTGCTTTAAGTGTGAGGGGAGTGATTGTAATGGAGTGTGAAGTATACCTGCTAGAGACCATGGGGATACTAGCTGGGCTTCCAGGTCATTATTGGTATAGAAAGAGGACCCGTGTATCCAGTCCCTCACATATCGGAAGTTGCTGGCTAAAATCGTAATATCGTATGTTAGGTAAGTTGGCCCCCAATTCAGATTTGGGTAGTTGGAGTTTCCTAAGGGCGATTCTTGGCTTCTTCCGTTTCCAGATGAACTTCGAGAATGCCGTGTTAAGCATGCGGATGTCGCTATGTTTAAGGAGAAGGGGTAGGGTTTGTAGCGGGTAAAGAAGTCGGGCAAAGCTAACCATTCTTATTAAATGGCATCTGCCTAACATCGATAGCGGGAGGTTTTGCCATGATGCCAGTTCAGCAGTATTTTTTTTTTAAATGGGGGAGTAATGGATATTGTATAGGTCTGTAAGTGTGCGTGGTATACGTATTCCCAAGTATGTCAGAGAGTGGTTTCTGATTGTAGTTTATGTGCAGGAGCCCAGGACATTGCCTCAGCAGCAGCTTTCGAGAAGAACACTTCTTAGTTAGTTCACTCTTGTCAAAGTAAATCCTAAGGCCGGAGAACGTGCCATAGTGCTGGATGTGTTGAATCAGTCTTGAAAGTCTTGAAAAGCTGTTTGGGTTCTGACAGAATAAGTAAAATGTCGTCAGCAAATAGCATAGATTTGATGTCCGTGGCTCTAACACATAGGCCGGTGTACAATTGGGGGGAAGAGAAGTATATGGATAGTGGCTCAATGGCTAGGTTAAATAACAGGGGGGAGAGAGGACAGCCCTGTCGAGTACTTTTATGGGGGGAGAAAGGAGGTGAGAGAAGTGTAGAGGTGTAAATTTGTGCTCTGGGGGATGAGTAAATGGGTGATAAATTGTAGAAACTGCCCCGAAATTCCTACACGACGTAGAACCATGAAGAGCCACTGCCAGTTCACGCTATCAAAGGCCTTCTCCGCATCCAACGCCAGCAGTGCTGCCGGAGACGGAGAAGACACATGCCCATGCATGCATATGTGCTCCAGAGCCAGCAGTGTCTTGCGGATATTCAATGTGGCCGATTGGCCTGACACAAACCCTGGTTGGGAGAAATAAGTTTAGGCAATATGCAAGACAACCTGTTAGCCATAAGCTTAGATAAAAACTTTGCATCTTGGTTTAACAGAGAAATCGGACGGTGGGATCCTGGCAGTAGTGGATTTTTATCTTTCTTAGGGAGCAAACGTATATATGCATCATGAAAAGTCATGGGATATTGGTTGCAATGCAATATATAATTAAACAGTGTAAGAAGGTGTGGAGAAACTTCCTCCAAGAGTATTTTGAAGAACTCAGAGATAAACTGTCAGGCCCGGTGCCTTTAACAGGGTGGCTTGCTTAATTATGGCTTGGAGTTCAGGCAGAGTGATGTCAGAGTTGAGCATCATCAGGTCATCGTCTGATAAGGATGGCAAGGACACTGAGCCCAGGAAAGATTCCACACCTGAGGAATTACCCTGGTCGGCACTGTATAGATTCTGGTAGTAGGTGCTGAAGATCTCCGAGATCTTTTCAGGATCACTATGAATCTTGACCTCCGCATCAGCGAGACGGAGTATATGGGATATAGGGTTTGGGCCCCTTACCAAGTTCGCCATGAGCCTGCCCGACTTGTTCCCAAATTTAAACAGCTCCACCTCTTTCACAGATCTTATTTGTTGGTCATACTGTTGGACCCAATGGTCACACTGCTGCTTGGCTTGTAGCCAGTGAAGCCTATCTTGTGGGGTCAAAGAGGTTTTATATGAAAGGCAGGCTTCTCTAGCTAGAGCACAGGCCGCTGTGTATCGTTGTTTTGTAAACCTTTTGCATCTAGTTACAAATGCCAGGATCCTACCACGGAGAACAGCCTTAGCCGTCTCCCAAAATAAGGCGGGATTATCAAGATGTGCAGAGTTATGCTCATAGTATTCATGCCACCAGGATTTGAGGTCTTCCTTGAACGAGTCATCTCGTAGAAAATAGGCGGGAAATCTCCAGGTGACGGGCCTGGATGGCACATCAAGATTGCGGATGGACATGGATACGGGAGAGTGGTCCGATATGAGCATGGCCTCAATCGTGACGGACTTGACGGGGATATCAAAGAGAGGTCAATGCGGGAGAGGACATTATGGGCTGGTGAATAAAAGTAAAATCTCTCTCCAGGGGGTGTAGGAATTTCCATGCATCGATCAAACCACTGGCCTGTAACAAGGCATCCAAATGCTTATCTTGGGCACTGGCGGTACGTTGGGTGGTGCCGGATTCCCCCAACCGGTCCTCCCCGGGGGAAGGGACTGCATTGAAGTCTCCTGCAATCAGGACCCGGTGGTTCGTGGGGTGTTTGGCGACAGATTCCAGTAAGTGAGTGCAGAAGGGCTGGTTGTCAGAATTGGGAGCGTATACATTCCAGATATCCAGCGAGCTTTTCCCAACACTCAACGTGATCTGAGACCATCGACCTTCCTGCAGGTCAGCTAGGTGGTGAGAGACAGTGTGTGGTAGAGATTTGTGTATCAAGGTAAGGACTCCAGCAGACCGGCCCTTCGCAGGGGCCCCTACTACTGTACCAACCCATAGTCGTTTCATCCGAAAGAAGACGTCTGATTGCAGATGGGTTTCCTGAAGAAGAACAATATCTGCTCCAAGTTTTTTAAGGTGGTGAAGGATTCATGACTGCTTTTGTGGGGGTCTGAGTCCCTTGACATTCCATGTCACTACCTTCAAGGGGGATCCCATGAGGTAATGACGTGAGGTAGAGAAAAACGATCTTGTACAAATAAAGGTGGATGTTGGGGCTAAGCGAGCGTCCCAGTGCTCCCGCCACTCCAGGTCCTGGATGTCCCGTACCAGAAGTTCAAATTCTTGCAGCTAATAGTGTAGACAGCGCAATCCGGATGGGGGGGAGGGCCCCGTGCTGATCCTCCAATTGCAGCAATTGTGATCACACTCCAGAAGAAGGTAAGAGAAACCCAACAATAACAGGAAGCAAGAAAGAGCAAGAGTAAGTCCGCGACACATTTGACTCCCTTTTTTCCGATGTGTCAGAGAATGGTGGGCATTGCTCTGCTGATGCTGATGCAAAGATGCAGTCCACCTTGAGTGAAAACAAAAAATCAAAACCAGTGTCATATTACTGTAAGACACCGACAACTGTAAATGCTCCATCCATGAGCAAAGGATTAATACACATAGAAAACGTCACCTGGGTGACAACTTGTAATCAACTGTATGTTGCATAAGTGAACATCTTAAGCACTCCACACCCACAGTGGTAGGGCGCCTGTATAAGAAAACCGACCATTGAACCTCCTTGAGTAGAGCGGTCGTCCGATCCATATCAAGCTTTTTTCTTACGTGGAGGGCTCTTGATCGGTGAGGACAAGATCTTGTCACAAAGAGCTTGTGTACATTTTTTTGCTTCCTCGACGGAGGTGAAAGATTCCACTCGGCCATCAGGTGACGTGATGCGGAGCACAGCAGGATATGCCAGGGTGAACTTTATGCGCCTATCCACAAGTAGGCGACAGGTGTCAGAGAATAGCCTCCGCTGCTTCGACTGTGCTACTCAGTAGTCGGTAAAAAGGAGGAGTTTGTGGCCCCCAGCCAGTAGATGCCTTTTGAGTCCGATAAACCTGCAGGATTTGGTGTTGGTCAGCAAAGTCCAGATAGCGCACTATGGCCTGTCTGGGTTTCTGGTGATCTGTTGGTGGGCCAAGCCTGTGAGCGCCTTCCACCTTACAGACAGCAGAGAGACCCAAAGCTTGCGGTATCACAACTGAGCAGAAATGAGCAAGTTCCTTCGGCGCCACAGATTCAGGGAGGCCCACAATGCGTAGCTTGTTGTGGTATGATCTATTCTCTAGATAATCAATTTTATCCATTAGTAGCTGTATAGATTCTGAATCACGTCTGTGAGTGATTCTCATGGAGTGTATCTGGTCTTCCACGTCACTGAGCCTACCCTCAGCAGCCTGAATGCGTTTGTCTTGTGAGTCGATGGCTGCATTGATAGAGCTCAGCTGTTGTTGCATCACCTCAGTAATGGTGAAGGCAATGTCGTTTTTTAGATAGGAAGCCATTGAGGAGGCTAGAGTTTAATAGTCAATAGGTAGTGTGGGAGGCAGAGGAGGTGACTCACCAGCTGGTTCTGTGAGTGACATGGGCTGCGCGTCTCCCGGATCCGTCATCTTGGATGAGATACTGCCTCCGTCTGAAGAGGGAATGAGAGCGCGTCTCGTCGGCTGCGATCTGGACAGAAATCTCTCCATACCCTGCAGGGGGGAGGTGGAGAGTCTGTCGGGTGTTTAGCGTCTGTGTGTTGCGGGTGTGGGAGATATTGACCCGATCGGCGGGACGGAGCTGAGCGGGACACAGCTAGTGCATTGGGCGCCGGAACCGGAAGTCAAATTTAGAATTTAAACTGCAAAGAGTACCCCTTGTCATTTGCAATGACCTTAAAGTAGAACTTGATACCAAGTTCTGAAGTGCTGAAGGGGAGGTGAGTATAGTTCAGTTTTAAAGTGAACAACTTTGCTAATTTTTTCTCTTCCCCATCCCCTAAACACCTCTTTTAAAAAGGAGAATAAATTCAGTTCAGTTAATTCAGTAAGTTAACTTTCCTTATAGTTAATGTCCTCCATGCCTCTTATCAACCTCTTAGCTGCCCTTCTCTGCACTCTCTATAGATCCGCAACATCCTTTTTGTTAACTGGTGCCCAAAACTGAACTGCATATTTAATATGGGATCTTCCTAATGCATTGTACAAACTGGTTAAAATGATCATCATGATTTTGCAATGCTTGGTTGCAAAATGATGTCTCTCTCCCTGCAGTCTATAGCTTGTTTAATGCAAGAAAATATAATGTTTGCTGATCTTCTTCTCCATTACAGACTCCCCCAGTTGTACAACTCCTAGAACAGTGGTTCTCAACTCGTGGGTCGCGACCCAAAAGTGGGTCGCGATACCTTCTGCAGTGGGTCGCGGTGTCATTTCTTCATGGAGCGGCCCATCTGCAGTAGAGCGAAATAGAGAGGGGAATTTGTAGTACAGCTTGTGAGAACTCCATAATGTAAAACTGTCCCCTCTCTCCCGGCCTCCCCCGGGCTCCCCGATAAAGTGGTATGGCTCGGGGAGAGAAGGGACTATTTTCTCACTTTCGGCCGGCGCATTAATATCAGGAGCCGCGGCTCCCGACAATTAAGTTAAAGTTCCGGCCCGGCCTGCACTGGAGAGTACAGCAGATATCAATCCGCCGCTGTATCTACTGTACTCTCCAGTCCAGATAGTTCAGTGACAGTCTGACTGGAATCAGAGAAAGGTAGGCAGGCAGATAGGGAGATGTGCACTGTGGCAGGACAGGGGACACTGATATAATGACCAAGGAAAAATGTGGGTCCCGAGGTTACACAGGTTGAGAACCACTGTCCTAGAACATATGCATCATGCATGTTCTTTTGCCCCCAAGTGCATAACTTTACATTTATCAACATTAAACCTCATTGGCACTGTAGTTGCCAAATCAAACAGAGCATCTATGTCAGCGTGTATGTCTAAGTAAAAAAATTAAATAAATTAAAGTTACATATAAAAAGAAAACATATTTTTTTAAAGTCCCCAACCCCTGTGTGCATGCACATATAAACGTAATTACGCGCTGGGTGTGCCTACATGCGAAAACAACAATTACTCCACACATACTGCCACGAACGGCGCAGTGAGAGCAATAATTCTAGGGCCATCACTGATAACACTAAACTGATGAGCCTTGAAAGCTTTTAAAGCGTTGCCTATGACCAATTTTGGGTATGGTAGTTTTTGCATGCGCAATTTTAAAGCTTGACATGTTTGGTGTCTATTTACCCGACATGATCCCATCTTTTATGTTTTACCAAAAAATTGGGTACTAATAAATGTTTTATACCATAACGTAGGGAACTTGTTTTTTTCCAAAATTTCCAGTACTTTTTACATTATATGGTAAAAAATAAAAACCCCAGCGATGATTAAATACCACCAAAAGAAAGCTCTATCTGTCCCCCCCAAAAATGGTATAAAATTAATTTCAGTACAGCGTTGCATGATGGAATAAACGGCAGTAAAAATACTGCAACGCTGAATACTGAAAAATGGCCTGGACAGGAAGGGGGTTTAACACTCCTGTCTTCAAGTGGTTAAATTAGTATTAAACTCTCAAACTTTTAAATAATCAATCCAGATCAAACAAATATACATTGCCCAGCAAGTTATTTTTTCACATTTTTCCCCAAGCACTAACTGTAATCATGTTTCCAAACAGCTGGTTGCAACTCTCTCAGCTCAGCTGCCCTTAACTTACTGTCTAGTACAAGATCACAAGGGACAGAGCATTCCGGAGCAATAGTCGATCTACTATCTTGGAGAAGGGAGGAAGGATGAATGGAGAGCAGGAAGCAAGGGAGTGGCTTGCCTTGCTGTGCCTGTGTGTTTGTGGAGACACAGAGCTTACTAACACACACAAGGGTGGCTCCATAGGATCCTGCAAGGCAGGGGCTGACTGGCAACTTTTGGCCCAGGGGGCAAGTACAACCAGAGGCCCATGGTGCAGCGACTCGGCCCCTTCGGTAGCTTAGTGAATAACCCCCTGAGTGATAAAGGAGTACTCTGTATGTCATGAGGGGGTAAAAAAATTAACTCCTTAGGGTGCAAAGCAAATCTGCAGCTTAACTGCGGATAATCACCATAAGGGGTTAATTTTACAGTGATCTACTTTTTTTATTTAGTGTTTTACATTTTAACATATCTCTCGGTCAGTGCTAACAGGGAGAGAAGATGGCATGTCAATGTGTTTTAACGTTGGTTTAGTATTCAGACCAGGCAGTGATTATGACATGTACTCATTCTCACTACTTTGTCTGTGGCTATTAGTGACCGCTAATCCCAGCATAAACTGGGATCAACTGTCGCTCTGTGCCATCAGAAGCCCTGCACATCTAATAAGAACTGTCATTAAATGCTTCTAAGAAACAGCATTTAGTAACAGCTTTGTACATGCCGAGTTCTTATTGATCCCAGCATGTATTGCCTGCCTAAGAGTGATAGGAGTGTGATTGTTAACAGCAATCACATTCCATTCACTCTCAGGCAGCTAGTGCACAGCAGGGATGTGGGATAAGGTCAGTGACAGGTGCCTGTGGCAGCACCCCGGCCTGCCCACCTCCAAAAATCAAACATGTCAACAGAAAAAGTATCCCTGTTCAAACAGCTGCAGTAAAGCACGTGATTAATTTGGTGAACGTCTGAACAAGACTTGAAAAACCCAACCACACAGGCTTACAAAAACCTGAAAAGGATAGGGACTTAAGCCTTGTACAAGAAATCCAAACGTCTTCACACTACAAGGCTTGTTAGCAAGGATAGTTAAACTCTGGGCACAAACAAACAATGGTAAATAGATGTAGTAGTGCTTACTACTACTGGCCTTTTTAGCCATAAGTATTCCTGTGTGTCACAACTTAATAGGGTTTTTTCACCAGCAGGGGGTCAGTGGACAGATCCCCTGCTTAATAGGGCAGAATGAAATGGATATTTAGGTCTGGAAAAAACAGACGCTAATCAGATGTAAATAGGAACATCCAGGGGCGTGGCTTGGCTATGGCAGCGTGAAGACGTGTTTTGCTCGAGCTCTGCAACTATCTGGGACTTAACAGTTGATCTAATCATCCTACACCACTGCTTTTGATTTCGACAAAGACTAAAACACGTACCGGCAACACCGAGCGGCCTCCGACATCCCTGCAGCGATACCTCACTGCTCCAGCCGCCTCGACGCGCAGCTCCTCCAAATCTGCCATGGCCCAAGCGACTCAGGGTAAGGACCCGGGGCCTTCCACCACGCGTGCATGCAGCGGAGCCTCGGCCTCGATTACACCTCAGCCCCCTGGCAGCCCCGCATCGCCGCGGACAGAAACTTTACCTCCTACAGAAACTTTAACTCCTACCCTCAGCTTGATCGAGGAACCGGTGTTCCCGCTCTCTCCCTCCCCACCGTCACCCTCGGGAGCCGCACGATCCCTCTCCACCAGCGAGATCTCCGACATACTACTATCTCTCCCCACGAGGCAGGACATGGCCGTCATGGTCACAAATATGGAGACCACACTGAAGCGGGAAATAGCCGGCATCCACGCAACAGTCACCCATCTGGAAGCCAAAGTCTCAACCCTGTCCACAGGTCAATCTCACCTGACCCACCGACTGGACCACCTGGAAGCGAGACAGGCCTCTCATGACCGGCAAATCTCCTCCCTGCTTCTAGCCCACGATGACCTAGAAAACAGGTCCCGACGGACCTCCGACCAACGGTGATCGCCATACTCAACGAGGCCTTGGACAAGGCCCCGGACTCACCCCTGGAAATCGATAGATGACCAGGTTCCCCCTGTCTAGGCGACAGGCGATATACAACTGTATATCACAGTACCTCTCTAGACAAGCGCTCTAGGGGGGTGAGCATAGTCCTCTCCCGATCGCTACCCTGGCTCCTGATAGATCAACTTTCCGGGGATGAGGGACGTATGCTGTATATTAAAGGCACGGTGGGAACCCAGACCGTTACCATAGCCAATCTCTATCTGCCTAACAACGACCAGATAACCTTCCTGACCCGAGCCCTGTCCCGCCTGGATGACTTTAGGGAAGGCCTCCTTATCCTCGGAGGGGACTTTAATTTTGTCCTGGATCCGAGCCTGGATTCCTCTGCCTCCTCCTCCCATCTCTCATTCAACAAATTGAACCGTATCAAGAAATGCCTATTTGACCACCAATTGGTAGATGCCTGGCGTATTCAGCACCCATCCACGCGAGACTATACCTTCTTCTCCCATCTACACCAGCGCTATAACCGTATTGATTTTCTCCTGGTACACCACAGCCAACTCCCCCGGGTCCACTCCACCGACATCGGGAACATTACTCTGTCAGACCATGCCCCTGTCCTCCTCACGTACTCCTTGGCTGGCCCCCTCCCTGGCCCATGGCAGTGGAGACTGAATGAGTCTTTACTGCAAGACCCTGGCATCTCAGCCTCCATCGAACGGGACCTCCGTCTCTTCTTTGAGGAAAACACCACTCGCGACATATCCCCCTACGTGATCTGGGAGGCACACAAGGCGACAATACGGGGCATGCTAGTTTGTGAGTATGCCATGATGCCTTTCTACGCTTATTGCACATGGCGCGCGCCTTAAGAGACAGCGGCTGACCCAGATCACGACACTCTTGACCCAGATCCACCATCTAGAAACGCGCCACAAGGCCGCGGTAGACAGAACCCTGGAGACACAACTGCGCTCACTACGAGAGCAGCTCCAAACCTACTGCCTCACAAAAGTTAAAGCTTCCCTCACTAAGTGTAGGCGAACGTTTTATGAATACGGTAATCAATGTGGCAAGTATCTAGCTAGGGCACTTCGCAAACAACACGCCCGGACCTTCATTCCATCCGTCACCCACTCAACGGGCCACAAATCCTACTGTCCACGGACGCGGAGAAGGCGTTCGACAGGGTGGACTGGGACTTCCTCTCCCTGACCTTGCGGGCGATAGGTCTTGGTCCCCACATGCAAACTTGGATTAGCTCACTTTACTCGTGCCCCTCCGCAAGTGTGAGGGTGAATGGCGTCCTCTCCCCTACTTTCTCCATTTCAAATGGCACCCGTCAGGGATGCCCCCTCTCGCCTCTCCTCTTCATTCTCTCCTTGGAGCCTTTCCTCCGGACCGTCCGTTCCATCTCTGATATAAAAGGAGTCCAGCGAGGTCCCACCCACCACAAAATTGCAGCTTTTGCTGATGACCTTCTATTTTTCCTATCCTCTCCTGACGTTTCCATCCCAGTTCTCTTGTCAGAGATCAGTCGCTACGGTACACTCTCGAACTTTCTGTTCAACTCTCACAAATCAATGGCCATGCATATCTCCCTCGCGGGACCCCGCCTACGGAGAGTCCTGGATAATTTTCCATTCAAATGGTCCCCCACCGCGATAAAATACTTGGGCATACAATTACCCCGGAACCTCTCCCAAACTTTTTCCCTGAACTTTCCCCCGTTAGTAGCCACCATTGCCTCTGACCTCAAAACCTGGTCCACGGGCACCTTCTCTTGGATGGGCCGCTGTAACATACTCAAACAATCTATCCTCCCCCGCCTTCTTTACCCACTCCAAGCCCTCCCGATAGCGATCCCCCCGTCCTTCTTCCGTAAACTGAAAACGCTTTTCACCTCTTTCGTGTGGGCAAACAAACCCCCTAGACTTCATTTCGACATATTGCACGCTTCCAAGCACTTGGCACCTCAGGTAGGTTTAGAGCGCTCCACTTTGTGAATGGCACATCCTGGCCCTCAGAATTCACCGTGGCCTCCCGACAGGGCCCTCTACCCCTGAACCCATGGAGGACCATGCAACTTACCCACTTCCTGCAATCTCTCCCACCTCCCTCGCGATTCTCTCGAGCTCTGACCCCATTCGAACACGAAAGCAACCAGGAAGGCCAAGCTCGCCATGTCCTCTCATTTTGCTACAAGCTTCTTTTAACTAGCTCCTCCACAGATACCCCCTGGTTCTTGCAGAGATGGGAGGAGGACCTCGGGATTCGCCTGAGCCCAGAAGAGGGTAGGAAACTGCTCACACTCTCTTATCAGTCTTCCATCAGTAACAAATGTCAAGAGGCGGGGTACAAACTAGTCACCAGGTGGTACAGGACGCCCAGGGCACTCCACTCCATGTTCCCACAAACACCAGCCACTTGTTGGAGGTGCAACGCCCCGTCGGCTGATCTGAAAAAGGAACATCCATTTAGATCCACCTGCCCGTAGACCAACTTTGAGGTTCTGATCAGACAAAAATACACAGTGGTATATAGTAGTTATTTCTTGGTTTGGGTGAGGAAAAAAATACAGGCAACCGTTTATTTGCAAGTCAATCTCTGTAATTTGGTGTAGAGGGATTAGAAATGTAATGAGCCTCAGCTTGAACCATGGCAAACTCAAAGTTGTGTCAACTGATACCCATCATGGCTAAAACGAAAGCATGAATTGACTACAATCTCATCAACAGCCAGAAGGAATTAAGCCTCAAAACTCAGGGGTGTGGTTAGGATGGAGTCCAGTAGCAGGGATACTCATATGGCCACTAGACAGGACTGATGGGAAGTATAAACGGACAGGCCTTCTGCTAAGGGAATACCAGATGCACCGTACAAAAGGGAAATACAGAAGTGTGGTGAATCCAGCAGGATCACAGGACACAGGCTTTGCAATAAAAGTAATGTTTATTAACTTAAACAGCAAAATAACATTCACTTACCAGCTGGAAAACCTAAAGAGCATAACAGAAAAAAAACAGTCTTGAAGATTTCAGAGCTGCAATCGCAGTTAAACAGTCCCAGACTTTTGGGGTAACTTTTCCAGTCCACAGGTTTCCAGCAAGGATACCAGCATGCACTTTCACAGCAATACACCATTCTACAACTTCCTCCACACTACTCCTTACCTGCTATCCACCACTTCCTGTCTTTTAAGCACACTTCCACCAGCAGATGAGTTAGCCCTGTTTTGATCCTTAGAGGGACCACAGCCCAAACAGAGGAGAAATATAGCATCCTTCCAGGACCCAGCCCCGATGTCCTGTACAGTGGTCAGACAGTTCCAGAAGTCAGGGCTGGCAGCTTAGGGTCATAAACAGTTAACAGGCTAAACTCAGGACAAGGATATTACCACGTATAGGAGTATTTACACAGTAGCTCAATAACAACTGAGGTGGTGTGGTGTTAGGTTTAAAAATACACACATCCTCTGTAGCCATGTTAAATTTGGTGCTAGTACTGTGTGGCTAACACTAGAGGATGGTGGTATGCAGCAGTCTGAGCTAGTGGAGAGGAAGCTAGCCTTGGAAGCCTGCAGATGGGGAGCAGAATGCAAAATGCTGGAAACAGGTACAGGTGAGAAATCAGCAGGACAATCATTGGCAGTGTGTAGGAGAAGAGCTGGCTGCACAGCAGTGGAGACAAGTGCAGGCAGAGAATTTTATAGCAGAGATCTTATCAGCTTGCCCAGACCAGGTAAGCATGTGATCTGAAATCCCGAGACGTGCAGTACCTCTTGCTCGGGTTGAGGCATTCCCCAGCACTGCCCCCCGATGACCGAAGCTCCACCTCCTGCCCGTCCCCAAGCTAGTGTAAAGAAGGAAGAGAGGAGACAGGGAGGAGCCTCCCTGTCCCCCACTTGATCCTCACCGCTGATGCTCCGTGACAGGTTACACAGATGGGAGGATTTCCCTGCTGTGTAACCTGTTAGATGCCGATCTGAATGGTGAACAGGCTGACAGCTTTCTTCCATAATTCTAGGTGAGGCTCTGCCGCACGTCCCTGCTGAAATCCCTCTGGGGAGGTACACAAGTGAACTAGGCATTAGTACTGAAAACCATGTCTATATGACAGAAGGTAACATTCAGTATATATGTCATCAGAGTGGCATGAATACTCTCTTCCAGCTGGATTTTCCCTTGCCACCAGTCCCTCCTAAGCATTTCACTTCGGGGTCAAGCACAGCGTTCAAATTCTCCAAAAGTAAAATTGGGCCATCCGCAAGTTCCAAGGGTAACAGGGTAATTTTAGTGAGAAGGTCATGATCTACATGAGGTGGCAGAAAAATATTGACTACTGTGAGCAGTCTGCCCTCTGTAAGGGTTTTTAAGACCATATCATGACTGGGAGGGTCAGTCCTAAAGGAGAACTACTGAGAGAGTAAAATGTACTCTGCCCAATAGCTTGAGACGACGTGTGGCACTGCAGCTTTCACACACCGGCTCTATAGCTCGAGAACTGTACTATCACAAACCGCTGATCACTCAGCTCATGGCTTCTCACTACAGAGAGTGGTGACCCTCAGTCACGGCTCCCTGCAGAGATTCTCCCTCCCCTCTCTATTCCTCCAGCACTCATGGAAGGGAAAGACAGGGGAGGGTTGAACACAGCTGGCTCTAGCTCTAGAGGCAGAGCCATCTGTCAATCACACAATGGGGTGGATCCCGACAATATTGTCCAGATCCTTCCAGGTTGCAGCATTGCTCTGCACCATCAGCATATAGCAGGCAGTAGCCCACTATTTTCTGAGTTTGGATCATAGGAGTCAATTAGTAAATGTACTCCTGTGACCCAAAAGAGAAATAAAGCCAAAAAAAAAAGTTTGGCTTTAGTTCTCTTTTAATATTGAGAACCTCGGAGCAAACAGATTTAGCAATTAATACAGAGATGTCTCAAGAACAACTGAAATAAGTGTCATGGAACATTTTAGCTTTCCACACTTTTTTGAGCAAAAACATTTCAAAACCTGTAAAATGTGTCTCTTGTAAGCAGACACTGTGAGGTTTGTGTTGTCTAAGATAATTGAAAACTACAGACCACTTACGTAGGGAGTTTAAACCCCTGGTATTCCAGAAGACCAGTTTCAGGGTGTTACACATCTAAATATAGTCTATACCGACAAAGCCAGATAAACAACCACATATTGCACAAGCGGGTGAAAATTGGTCAATAAAAGACAGAAATTAATGTTCCAGAGCAGAGGTTGAGGCTCCTGTTAGACCTGAAGAAAACGGGTACCCATATAGCCTATTTGCAGGACACCAACTTTAAGAGCGGTAACCCCCCGACCCTCCGCAACAGGGATTGCACGGTTGCATACCATTGCACATCCCCCATCACTAAATCCAAAGGTGTCAGCGTGCTTCTGGCTCAATCTGTTCCCTGGTCTTTTCGGGATCTCCGCCTTGACCCCGAGGGCAGATATATTTTTGTCAAGGGGTCGATCAGAGACACCATGGTCACCTTGGTGAATCTCTGTCTCCCCAACACTGACCAGGTGTACTTCGTACAAACTATCATCCCATTGATATTGGAATTCAAGGAGGGGATGCTAATCATGGGAGGGGACTTTAACTTTGCCATGGATCCTGCCCTTGATGTGTCCAGGGGTTCATCCCATCTATCTTATTCCAGGCTCAGATGCCTCAAGGCTGAACTGCAGACCCTGCGGCTCAGTGATACCTGGCGGTTGATCCACACACAATCGCGTGACTATACCTATTACTCACCAGTCCATCTCACATACTCACGCATTGACTATCTTTTCGTACGACATTCTGACCTTCCCTCGGTCTGTTCCGCCTCGATAGACAATATCCTGTTCTCTGATCATGCCCCAGTACATGTGGTAATGCACCTTGGGCCCCCACCCACCCGGACCCCGCCCTGGTGTCTGAATGATTTGCTGTTGCAGGAACCTGCGATCGCTTCCGATTTAGAAACGACACTGAGAACCTATTTCCTGAATAACTGTTCTCCCACAAAGGATCCGCCTTTCATATGGGAGGCGCATAAATGCATAATTAGGGGAATCTTGATCAAACACGGCTCTCGTCGGAAGCGAGAGAACGCAACCTCCCTTTCCCACCTTTTCCCCAGACTCCACGCCTTGGAGGCCCTACACAAACAATCCCTGGCGCGAGCCCACCAACAGGAACTCCCCCAGGTCAGACTAGATCTCAACAATCTCTTATTTTCCATGGTTCGCAGCCGCCTCTTACGCAGCAAATGTTCGTTCTATGAATTCTCCAATAAACCAGGCAAGCTGTTAGCCTCAGCCCTAAAGGGTCCCCGATCTAAAACTTATATCCCGCAACTGACATCTAGTACGGGAAAGAAGCTCCACTCATCTTTGGAGATGGCCGCGGAATTCAGGGACTCTTTATAAATATATTTATTAATTTTTTCCACATAGTAATCCAAATTTCATACATTTTACATAACAAACAATTAACATTGAATCAAAAACATGACATAACATTAAATTAATCCCTTCTGACCTCCCAAGTTTTACCCACTTGTCATAGCCCAAACTATATCTGCATATTGCCAACCTTCCCATTTTTCCCTTTAATGTGAGTGTCTATATTTTACAATTAATTTTATTATTAGCTATCAGTTTTAATTTCATTAGTGTTGTACATATCTTTACAGTTTAAGTCCTTCAACTTAAGCAGTGATTTAGTGTCTTCCATTAATTACTACTTTGTGCACCTAATGTTCTGTGCTCCTCCAATATTATATCATAGTGAGAAGTGAACACCTTTTGTTGATCAAAGTGTGATAGTGTGTGTCTTTATATAAGGTACTTATTAAATGTGCCTGATTATATCCTTAGCTCTTATCTAAATAACTACAGACTGTACATGAATTAGTTTTAGGTCATGACCTTATAGGCATAAGCTATTCCAGGCATAGAAGAGATTATAACATTTTACACAAAAATACAAAAATTAACATACATTCTATGGCATCCTAATCCTACCCTTACTTTTTATCATTACTTGATGTCTGGGACTATCCCATAATGTAATATACAAAGGAACAAATCCTATAATCGTTATGTAGGTGAGGACATCACTGCTAGATACTCTTCTGAGTTCTTATATATAAACCATCCCTGCCATATTTCACAGACTGTTGAGTACTTATTATGGCTACTGAGGGACAATTCTTCCATAGAGTGTATGTGATTTGTTTTTATAAACCATTCCTTTATTGTGGGCGATTCTGTACGCTTCCAGTAAATTGGTATCAAACATTTTGCTGAGTTTAATAGATGAGATGTAATAGACTTTTTATATCTTAACAGTGACCCTTCACGATTATGAAATAGAATTACTCAGCGGTCCGTGCTCAAGGGTATTCCCGGTATAGAGGAGATAATCTTACCCACCTCAACCCAATATTTATTACTAACGGGACACTGCCACCATATGTGTGCCATAGTTGCCTTCATGCCACAACCTCTCCAACACAATGGTGAGTTAATAGAGTCCATTGAATGTAATCTTACTGGCGTGAGGTACCATCTCGACAAAAGTTTATAATTCTTCTCCTCTATATAGGATGAGATTGATATCTTACAACCCCGTTGCAGAACTCTCTGTTTTCCTTGTTCTGATAAGGGAATTCCCAGTTCTTCTTCCCATTGCAGCATAAACCCTGGGGTTGGTGTGGGGTCTGTTTGTGACAATAATTTAACCAACAGTGATATACTTCTCTTTGGACATAATTGGTCTTGATAATATCACTTCCATTGGATTTAGTTCATCCATTGATCTAATTGGTTTAGGTAATAATTGCAGGAAATGGGTTCATTGGAGGTAACGCCACTTATCCATCATAGATGATGATAGTGATCGACACAATATCGATAACGGCTTTAATACCCCTTGGTCCATCACGTGATGCAATCGTAGCGTGCCTTCCTCTATCCATTTACCAAATTTTTGGTCTTAATTCCCTGGTTGGAAATAATCGTCCTAATAGGAGCATTAAGGGTGAGTTATAACTCCATCCTGCTTTCTTATGCAGTAAATCCCACACTGTTTGGGTATTCCCCACTAGGTGGTGCCACTCCTTTGTTGTGCCTCTGTACTGCTTCAGTAACCAACAGATTATACTTAGGTTTGCCTTACATATTTTAAACTCAACATCCACCCAGATTTTAGTTGTCTTATCAAAATGCCAGTTCAGTAGTCTGGTCAATACCACTGCCTGATAGTGACGTTCAAAATCTAGCAGTGCCAACCCGCCTTGTGACTTTGGTCTTGCTAGGGTGCCATATGAGATTCTCATGTTCTTCCTTCCCCAGACATATCTAGATACCGTTGTTTTTAAAGTTCTGAAAAAACTAATAGGAAGGGCAATGGGGACCATCTGATATAAGAATATACACTTCGGTAGAATATTCATTTTTATACGTTTATTCTACCGAACCATGAATGGTATAGAGCGGTTCCTGCAAGTCCTTCCTAATCTCGTTTAAAAGGGGGATATAGTTAAAATTAAAGAGGTCCTGCTGATGAGCGGTTAGATTAATCCCCAGATATTTCAGTTTCTTAGTCTGCCACCGAAATGGGAAACTTGAATGTTGAGACATCATCTCTCTAGATGACAGATTAATATTTAACATTTCGTATTTATCAAAGTTAATCTTAAAATTAGATAACTCCCCATATTCCCGGAATGCGGCTATTAAGTTTGGGATAGATATTCTAGGCTGTTGGATATAAAACAATATGTCATCTGCGTAAACTGAGTACTTATGTTTGTTGTTTCCTATAACTACACCATGAATATCATTATTTTCTCTTATGTTTGCTTAAAAAGGTTCCAGTGATATCGCAAATAATAGGGTAGAGAGTGGCCAACCTTGGCGTGTGCCGTTGCTCAGTGGGAATCCCTCACTAAGGGTACCATTAACTCTAACTTGCGCCCTTGGTTCATTATATAGTGCCGAGATCCAACTCATCATTTTACTTCCCATGCCCATGCCCATGTATTGTAATGTGAACAATAGAAAATCCCATGCCACCCTATTGAACGCTTTTTCTGCGTCTGTTGATAGTAATAGTGTAGGCTGGGATTGTTGTTTTACAAAAGAGATAAATTGTGATGTAAGTGGGGAGATTCTCCTTGCTAAAACCTTTGCGAATAGCTTAATATCTATATTTAATAGTGATATTGGTCTGTAACCACCGCAGCTCATGGGGTATTTGTCCGGTTTGGGAATTACTGTTACATGTGCTAAGGTAGTTTCTAATCTAAGTTTTCCGTCTCTGGTTAATGAGTTCACATACCCTGTTTCCCCGAAAATACGACCTACCCCGATAATAAGACCTAGTACTATTTTTGGGAATTGCTAAAATATAAGACCTACCCCGAAAATAAGACCTAGTTGTGACCATTCCCAGGGCCGGTGGTGGCATAAGGGGGAACTTGAAGAGCCGCGGGAAAGGTAGGAGAGAATCAGCGGTGCCAATGAAGCCGGCGCTAGAGGAAGCGAGGCGGCACCGAAGGGAGCAGAGCCGCATAAGCCGATGACACCTCTATAGTGCCGGCTGGTAGTTAGCAAGCCAGGGGAGTAGTATGTCTTCAAAAGTTACGTAATAAGCCACAGTTAGACCATCAGGACCTGGTGCTTTTCCTTTGGCCATTTCAGAAAGACTACTCTCCAATTCCCCAACTTCTATCTCCTTTTCCAATTTTTCTAGGGATTCAGCTGGGAATGATGGTAACTTACCCCTATCCAAATACTTTCTTATCACCTCCTGTCTATGGTCTGATGTTTTTTGAGTCGCTTTTTCTGATACATTATACAATGTGAAATAAAAAATCCTCAGCAATATCTCTAGGGGTGAAAACCATAGAATCTGTTGTTTTGATTTTAGGGATATAGGTCTGTGTCTTCCTGTGGTTTAATGATCTAGATAATACTTTTCCTGGTTTATTACCACATCTGTATTGTATACCCGCCAACCAATGGAATTTCTGTGAGGTTTTAACGTTTAGTAAATTTTTTAATTCTTCCCTCTTATTCATTAACTGTTTTAGGTGATCTGAAAAGAGTGATTTTTTTATGTAATGTTTCCAATTCTCTTATTTGGGTTAGCAGGTCTTCCATGATCTTCTTACTCTCTTTTTTTCTTCCTAGACCCCAGTTCAATCAATTTCCCTCTCATAACAGCTTTATGTGTTTCCCATAGGGTGGCAGACGAAATATCTGGGGAGTCATTAAGTGCGAAGAATTCACTAAGATCTTCGTTCAGTTTCTGCACATCCAATGGTCTCCACAATAAAGATTCATTCAGTCTCCAAACACGATCTTTTACCATCCCCTGGGAGAGATTTATTGTGGTTGTGACCGGTGCATGATCTGAGATAGTTACCTCCGCTATTTGTGATGATTTTAAACTTTCTAAATATTGATGATTTATGAAAATATAGTCCAGACGTGAATATCTATTGTGTACCATAGAGTAATAAGAATAGTTCCTATCCTTTGGGTGCAGGATTCTCCATGTATCTACTAGTTGCCTCCTATTTAGGAGTTTTTCAGGGTTGCTAGTTTTTTTATATGAGATATTAGAGTGTCCCGCCGAGGTATCACTCAAAGGTTCGAGCTCCACATTCAAATCACCCGAAATTATTAGCATCCCTTCTACAAAATCGGAATTCAGGGACTACTATACTAGTCTCTACAACTCGGCGGCGGAGCCACCAGATGTTAGCGGGACGAACGCGGATGATGCCATATACTCCTACATTAGGAACTCGGGCATGCCCTCGCTGTCCCGACAGGAGCCATTTACCCTTGAAGAACTGGTTTTAGCGCTCAAACAATCCAAATCAGGCAAAGCCACGGGCCCTGACGGCTTCACTCTTCCATATTATAAACAATTTTCCCACATCCTCTCCCCACATTTCCTTGCAGCGTTTAACGCTGTCTTGCTGGGCTCCCCACTATCTGCTGACTCTCTGCGAGCCAACATTGCAGTTATCCCTAAACCAGATAAAGATCATTGCAGGTGTAGCAACTACAGGCCCATATCCCTTTTGAACTTGGACTTGAAATTCTTTGCCATTCGATAGAGAATTGACTAATACCGTATAGTCCCACACTGGTACATCCGGAGCAGGTGGGCTTTGTCACCTCTAGGGAAGCCCGAGACAATACCACTAGGGTGCTCAATGTGATCCACTGTGCCAGATCGCGCTCAATTGCCCTGATGCTACTTTCCAAGGACGCAGAGAAGGCATTTGACCGGGTAGATTGGTGATTCCTTCAGGCGACTCTACACCACATAGGGTTGGGGGAGGGGATGCTGAAATGGATGATGGCATTATACTCCTGCCAAAAGGCAGCAGTGTGCGTGAACGAGGCGAGATCGGCCTTCTTCCCCATTACTAACAGCATGAGGCAGGGCTGTCCACTCTCGCCCCTTATATTTATCCTGACGATGGAACCCTTTTTATGCCGTATTTGATCTACACCCTCCATCCACGGCCTGGTCAGATCTCCTTCGGGGGGACACAAACTGGCCGCTTACGCAGATGATTTGATATTTTTCCTCACCCGACCCCTGGAATCCATCCTGGTGCTTTTACAGGAGTTGGTTCTCTACGGCTCTTTGCCCAAGTTTAAAGTCAATCTGGTGAAATCGTGCCATTGCCTTCTAGGGCCCTGGAGGCCATATGCACGGTGTCCCCCCTTCGCATGGGCAGACAGCTCCCTGAAGTATCTAGGCACACACTTGTCTACAGACTACAAGGCCCTCTTTGACCATAACTTTCTGCCTCTGCTGCACAAAACGAAAACAAGATCTGATCGCCTGGAGATCGATCACACTTTCGTGGTTCGGCCGGGTGAACTCCATAAAAATGGATATCCTCCCGAAATTCCTGTACTTATTTCAGGCACTCCCGATAACAATCCCGAACTCCTATTTCCTCCAACTACGAAGAGTTTTTGCCAACTTTATTTGGGCCGACACTCCCCCTCACATGCGACACACTTTGCTGACCTTACCCAAAAACTTGAGTGGGGTGGGACTTCCAGACCTGGCCAAATATTACAAAGCAGCTATGCTCACCAGAGTAGTGGACTGGTGTTGCCACTTTAATAAAAAATATTGTAAACTAAAAATTCTGTCTAGATAAAACTGTTGTATTAGCCTTTCTTCCATGGTCTTTCTTTTCTGAAATGCAGTACTGTTAAAAGCACTTAGATGTTCTCCTCCAGCCCATTTTGCAAGATTTCTCATTGACAACATTTTTGCATCAGCATTGCAAGGATGAGAGCACAGTAAGTAGTAGTAACTTAGCAATGCCACTCTTACACACCATGTACAAAGAAAAGTGATGAATTTGCTGTCATACACTCAATAACCCATTTCACCTTTTACAAAACCCTTTAGACTGATACAAAGAAAAGAAGGAACAATTATTTCTAATTTAAACCACTTAGTAAGTTGAACAATGTAATGTGCAATGCACCACATCTACAAGTATGTCCTATTATCTTCTAACCTTCTTGTAAGTGGTCTCGCCTGAAGCATCAACATCACGGTGGCCAATTTTTTGCCCAGTGGAAGGCTGCCCAGATAAAGAGGAGACCTATAATGAAAACAGAACAGAGAAAAAGAGAAGTCAATAGAAGAATTTGTGACAGTTAAGACAATGGATTTAAATTATACTACCTGCAAGTTACAAGTCTGTTTGGTTATTTTTTTTGTTTGTTTTTTTCTTTTTTAATGAAAATGTTAAGTTATGTGCAATGTTCTGGTTGGATTCAACCCTGGGTGCCTTTAACAACAATTGTCCATATTCAACAAAGCCTTGTTGCAAGTTTCTGTAGCTTTACTGATACTTGCGTGTATGGGGCATGTATGTGCTGAGAAGCTGCCTTGAATCTGACAGCTGCCGTCGCCGTCCTAGCAACTAGTGACACACCCCCAGACTGATATATTTTTATTTTTGGGACACACAAGGCTTTCTTTTGGTGATATAGCATTGCAAGAATTATTTGATTTTGCATGCAATCTATAAACAAAAATATTTTAACAAATTGCTTTCTGGTACAAAGTATTGCAAAAAGATTTAAGTTTACAAATAAAGGAAAATGTTTTAAATTACTGGATAAAATGCAAATTTAAAAGAAATCAGCAGGAGAAAGCATTCGACAGGGTTGACTGGATGTTCCTGCTCGAGACTTTACGACATATCGGTTTGGAAAACATGATACAAAGTTGGATTGGTGCACTTTACTCCACCCTGACAGCCACTGTCAAAGTCAATGATGTTATCTCTGATTCTTTTTCCCAACATTAATGGCACCCGCCAGGGGTGTCCTTTACCTCCCTTTTCCCCCTGACCCTGGAATCTTTCATATGCATGATCCAAAGCACTCCCAATGTTTCTGGGGTGCAGACGCCTGCTGGATGTCATAAAATAGTGGCTTATGCCGATGATTTACTCTTCTATATTACGAACCCAGAGGTGTCGCTCCCCAATTTACTGGCAGAGATTTCGCGCTTTGGCGGCCTTTCCGATTTTTAACATTTCATTTCTCTAAATCGGCAGTCCTAAATCTCTGATCGATCACCGGATTTAAGCTCTCAAACCACAACTCTCTTTTCAGTGGGCAGATTCTCACGTCTGTTGCCTGAGCACATCTATCCCTGCTGACCTGGAGGGTATTTAGCGTCAACTTTCAACCCCTCCTGAAGTCTATCTCGTCTGATTTAAAGGAATGGGACCATTCCAACTTTACTTGGTTTGGGGGCTAATAGTATCTTAAAAATAATATCTTACCCAGACTGCTATACTTTATACAAACCCTCACAGTGGACATACAGACATCCTTTTTTAAATGTATTCACTCCATGTTCAATACTTTTGCTTGGGCACAGAGTAGAGTCTGGGTCAAATTGGGCTTTCTCTCCAGACCAAAGCAGGCAGGAGGCATTGTTTTTTCCGGATCCTGTTCTCTATCATTCCGTGGCCCATTTGGCTCAAATAATAGATTAATGTTGTCATTCCAAGACCAAACTGTGGGTCCACTTGGAACAGATCCTTTCTGAATTCTCTTTACAGGGTCTACTGTGGCTCCATCCTGTTCCGTCACCTTTGACGTGGTCTAATCCTATGATGAGTGAGCATGAAAACTATTACACCAATCTTTTATTCAGCCTGGGTTTTATCCTTCCATCCCCTCTGACGCCAGTGCTAGGCAACCCGGCCTTTCCACTGGGATGTTGGGGCACAAGGTGGCAGAACTTGCATGGCTGGTTACCATTCCGTTGGATACTTGGAGCTTGATGCAATTATCTCATTACTAAAGATCCTTTAAGGACCTTACCCATATTACTAGACCACTCACATAGTTTGAGCAGGCCTGTTTCAATGCCGAGCCACTTTGCCACACCTTGCAGAACATGGTGTCCTCCTTAAATGGCTGGTCGGATTGTCTGCCACCCAGATTATTCCAGCTCTGGGAATCCAGCCTGGCACTTCAATTAACGCCAACTCAGACACAAGATTTTGGTTTTAGCCCATAAACCGTCAATTTCTAGCAGAATACAGGAATCTGGATACAAATTGCTGACGAGATGGTTCAAAGTACCAACCGTTCTTCACAGGATGTTCCCATCTACCTCTCTGCTTTGTTGGAGATGTAAGAGCATCGGGCTCCCTGCTTTAAGTTTTCTGGGACTGCTTATTATTGCAACCTTTCCGGAAGGGTGTTTGCGATAATATGGCAAGAGTCACAGACTTCTCTCTTTAATTGAATCCCGCCCTTTTCCTCTTACATTTGCCTGGCTCTTCCATTAGGTCGTATAAATCTTCTCTTTTGATTCATATGATCAATGCGACCCGCGCATGTATCCTCCTCAAGTGGAAATCTCGAGATCCTCCCTCGGTGTCTGTGTGGATTAATAAAGTAAATGAAGGATTTGATGGCGTTGCTCTGACAGATTTGATCAATTTATGATAACTTGGCTCCCTTGGATAGATGTTACTGAATCTTTTCAGTAACATCCTGGATTGACTCATGCTCTCCTGTTTGAGCTAGTTTCAGATGGTGCCTCCCCCGGATGGTGCACCTGCTTCCTTTTCTTTCCTTTTCAAACAACCCATAGCTTTCTCTTTCCTCCTTCGCGTATCCCCAGCCTTCTCACCCTCCTGCAGTCCTGCTTTCTCCTTTTCTCTACCTTTTTGATTACTTTTATGTTTGATCTTCAGTACAGTTCATGTTTCTTTACTAAATGTGACAAACTGGACAGGATGGGTAGTTCACTTTGATGTGATGTTTTGGGTTTGACTTTCCTGATGAGGACGATCTAAACGCATGTGTTGGAATATACTACTCCCCCCTGTGACCACTCTTAAGTCCCTCCAGCGCTGGTACCACAGTGTCTGCCTGACGTGCACGCTCACGGCTGGGTGCATTCACCTCCACTGTGTCTCTCCTCTTCTCCCTGCCGAAGATCTCTTCTGCGCATGCACCCACCCCATCACCCTGCACGGCCGCTTGAGAAGCTTCAGATCTTCAGCTGGGATCGGGCGGCGGAGACACAGGTAAGCATTCACCTATTTGGTAACTTTATAACTTTTTGTATTTTTAAAAAAATGTTTTTGCATTTTTTTAAAAATGTTTTTGCATTTATCTAATGCTTGTTAGCAGTAGATATATGTAAAAACAAAAGTGACTTTAACACTACTTTAAATTACCAGTCACTGTTCTGTATTGTCTTGCTCGAAGGTATGTTTTTGCTTACCTGTCTTTTCATAAAGAAAAAAAAAAAAATCAGCATTGGTAAAAAGGGAACACTATTTTATTTAACCAATAGAAAGACCAGGCGTTTACACCCCCTTCCTGGCCAGGCCATTGTTCAGTATTTAGCACTGCAGTATTTTGACTGTAAATTCAAGTATTTTACCGGCACACACTTGGAAAATCAAATATCAATATGCATTGATATGTTTATTCAGTGCAGGATGTCACATAATGTCAATGTGCCGCTCTGATGAAGGATCCCTGCGTGGACCCGAAACGTTAGCACCATATGTGACATCCTCCACTGAATAAACATATCAATGTATATTGATATTTGATTTTCCAAGTGTGTGCCGGTGAAATACTTGAATTTACGGTTAGTGTTTGCACGGCGCCATCGGTGTGGTCACCTTGAGCACCACAGATGCCTTTTTGAACTGTAAGACCGTAGGAGTGCGAATAGTATTTGGACTATGCTGCAGTATTTTGACTGACATTTATTCTGTCATGCAATGCTGTACTAAAATACATTTTATACAATTTTCTGGCGACAGATAGAACTTTCTTTTGGTGGTATTCAATCACCACTTTTATTTTGTACTATATTAGGGAAAAATTACTGAACATTTTGGGAAAAAAACGTTTTTTTTACATTATGTTAGGAAACAATTATTATTACCCAATCTTTTGGTAAAATATAAAAGACGGGGTCACATCAGGTAAATAGACATCAAAGATGTCAAGCAGTAAAATTCCGCGTACCCGCAAAATCGCAAAAAACTACCGTAGCCAAAATTGATCATAGTTGACGCTTTAAAAGTTTTTACCGCTCATCAGTTTACTGTTATCAGTGAGTAATGGCCCTAAAATTATTGCTCTCACTGCAACGTTTGCGGCAATATGTAATGTGTGGCGTAATGGGCACAATCGTCATTTTCGCACGTATGCGCACCAGACGCATGTTTGCACGCATGTATGTATGGGTGGGTGGGAATTCATGTGTGACTTTCATTTTTTTTTTATATATTGTAACAAGGACACTCGACTGTAGTCCAGGAAATTCAAGTTAAACGCAGTTTATTAAGGGCAAACGCAACGTCTCTGTTCATCCACAGGGTAGCCTTCCCCTGTTCACATAAAGGCCAACATTTATGCACTTCTCATGATAAATCAGCCTTCTTTAGCATATACAGTCCTTTGTAGCATATACTGTCCTTAGTAGCTTTCCTCATCTCTAAGGCTCTCATCACACCTCTGTGTGATACTCACTAGTGATGGGCTCGGGCGTGTTCGCAGCTCCACGTGCCGAGCCCGCCAGGAAGCTGACAGCGCGCGGGGCCAATCACAAGTACGGAGACATTTCCCGATCGCTGCAGCTGCGGACCGGGAATAGGTCTCAGTACCTGTGATTGGCACTGCGGCGCTGTCAGCTTCCTGGCGGGCTCGGCATGTGGAGCTGCGAACACGCACGCGCCCATCACTAATACTCACACTGCTCTCCCAGCAGTGCGTCCAACAGGTCCCTTGGGTCACCGACCTTCCTGACCTCTCCCCTCGTGGGCACTCACACTGCTCTCCCAGCAGTGCGTCCAACAGGGCCCTTGGGTCACCGACCTTCCTGACCTCTTCCAGCCTCCCACGGCTGTTCCACGTGTGTCCGGCACGCACCTGAGTCTGCCTGTGTCCGTGTGCTTCCTGCACACATACAACTCCAACACAACTCTCTTAGCACTGGGCTGGCTTCCTAATGAGGCTGCTCTTAGCCACCTGATCAGCCCAAGCTGGTCATTGGCAACACCTGGCCCCGGGACCAAAGATCTCATCCCACCCAGAGCTTTACGAAATCTCCAGAGCTCCAGAGCCCAGCTACAATTAGGAAAACCTGGAAGAACCTGAAAAGCCAGGCTCTTCCTTATCACATGGTTCACATTCTGGACCCTGCTGAGAGTCCTGGGTGCCAAAGTTGCCATACTACACCGTGGCATTGCCATGCACTGCCACAATATATATATATATATTTATTTTTTTTGTTCACTTAACGTTATTGTTATCACATAGGGGGCTAAGAAACCCTCCATGTAAGGGGTGCCCACAATTTTTGTCTTAAGATCCACTTTTCAAATGACTAGCTACATGAGATCTACCAACAGAAAAAAAACCTCCCTCGCTCTCTCTCTCCTGGCTGTCTCTCCTCTCTCTCCTGGCTGTTTTTCCTCGCTCTCTCTCTCCTGGATGTCATTCCTCGTTTTCTCTCCTGGCTGTCTCTCTTTGCTCTCTCCCCTGGCTGTCTCTCCTCATGCTCTATCCCCTGGCAGTCTCTCCTTGCGCTCTCTCCCCTGGCTGTCTCTCCCCGCTCCCTCTCCTCGCTCACCTTGCTTTCTTTTGCAAACAGTGTAGTGCAACAGGCTGTGTAAACTAATATTCTTTGATGTAATACATAGCACTTCAACCACCAGCATCCACCAGAAAGGTGTCAGGGAGCTTGGCTGGAATAAAGGGGCCACCATTCACACCCTTCGTGATCTACCAGCATCAGCTTTGAGAGCTACTGGTAGATCACGATCTACCAAATGGGCACCCCTGCTCTATGTGATAGCAAAGAGTATGTGACAGGTCCTCTTTATGGAGACATCAGGGGTCTCCAAGACCCCTAATGTTACCTAGGGACCCCCAGAGAAGCTAATGAAGCAGAGATCTGCTTCATCAGCGTCTTCTCTGGCTATAGTAGCCAGAGAAATGACAGCTTCTCAAGCTGGAGAGTGACACAAGAATGCGCAAGTGATGTAATATACATCGCTTCCACATTCTGACACCAGAGAGGGGCCTGGAGGGAGATCGTGTCCCTCTGATCCCCTGTCATAGAGCCACCATGCTGGTCCCAGTTTTTCACCGGGCACAGCGGGAGGGGGCACACGGACCGGGATATGTAATCCCGGTCTGTATGTAAACAGGTATCACTGCCTGTTTTTATATTTAGACAGTTTCCCGCTCGAGTGGGCGGGGCCAACAGGCCGGTCAGATCCAGGAAGCTTCCGGCCGTTTTGTGTTTTATATATAACGGCCGGCCGGGAGGCGGTTAAAGATATCTTTTTTTTTTTGTAAGTTTGCGTTAACTGACATGATATGCAGATCAAATGTCACACCTTTGCCCTCCATATGAAAAGTAACAGTAAATACGCAACAATACAGTTAAATTGTAGCTTTAAATCCTTGTGTTTACAAACACTGTTCAGAAGCTCTGTATTTGACATTGCAAACAGCCACTGCAGGTGTTTTAAAGAGGAACTTTACCCATATCTTCAAAATACAATCTACAAACAGATACTTATAGATAATTGCAGGTTTTTTATTTTTTGCATAACTTATTTTTCGTTTCTTTTCTTTAACTAAGGCAGGTTACTAGCTCTCCCTTTGCTTCCTGGAACTCTGGCACGTGGGACACTTTAAGCAAATTTTACTTAAAGTTTTGCTGTTTTCTTTAGGGCAGGGTACCCTAAATGGCAGACCGTGATCATCAGCAAGGTTATGGCTGGCTGATAGCCAGCCATAAGCCAGTGCAGGTCCTGTTCCTAAGTCATTGGCTGCTAGGACACTCATATTCCCTGCCCAGCATTAAGGCCCCGTTCACACCGGGGCGGTTCGGCCGCGCGGATCTGCCGACATGAATGATCCCATACATTGACATAGGGAACGTTCATGCCACCGCATGATCAAAACCGCCTCCCGCCCGAATTACTGCGTTGATCAGTGCGGTTTCCATACTACTTTCAATGGAACTGCGCTGTTCAGCACGGTTTTGGGAGTTTTTAATTGCGTTTCAGCTCTGAAAAGCAATAAAAAAAAACCCACCCAAAACCTCCCCTTTCAAAATCTGCACGGAAACTGCGCTGATCCGCAACCGTCCTGGTGTGAATGGGGCCTAAGGGAGGATGGAGGTATCGGCTTCTGTCCTCACTTGCAGCCTAAATACTGCCCCACCTCCCAGCTTCACCCATGGTGGGGACCTGTCATACCAGAACACCATCTCTCAACTTCTCGGCATTGCTTGTTCCTCTCATCCTCGTCTCTCATCCACTCCCAGCACTGCCTGCCTGCTCCTTAAAATCCACATGTGACAGCAGCATTTTAAAAGGGCAATCTGATATGGCAATTATTTATTAATTGTCCCCATTAGGGTGCCCCCTTACATTATCTGCTGCCATTTGAGTACCCCTTATATTGAATACAAAAATAGCAGGGCACTCTGATGGGGATAACTAATTATTATATTGGGGGGCCATATCAGCATACCCCCTTACATTGCTTGTCCCCATGAGAGTGCCTCCTTATATTTGGTGTTCCTATCAGAGTGCCCCCTTTTTTTGTATTTAATGTAAGGGGGCACTCTGATGGGGACAAGTGACATATGGGGGCACTCTGATGGATGCTATACTTATTTCAGTGAAGCCAGCCACAATGTGGTACAACCGCATCACACTGCACTTTGCCTATAGAACATAATGAAATGTCACTTGTGATATTTCATTAAAATTCTAACAAAAACATTTTAAAAAGTGTGATGCATTGCGATTGAGGAGTTAGCACTGTGTCTGGGAAAACACACCAGCAGCTGTGGGTTGTAGTGCAGCTGCGGGTGTGAATATATCCAAGTTGGCACATACGGCTCAGCTATAAGACAATGGGCTAAAAGTAGATGCCATTAATTCATATAGTACATCTTCATCTTGATTCAGCTAAAGGGAAATTAGCTCATAGCATCTGATAATTCTTCATATATGCTGCATCTTTAGCATGTATAGCGATAGGTTAAAAATGTTTTATAACAGCAGAAAAAATGGTTCCAGTAACAGAACATTGCCCACTTCCTTCCCTGATTAGGGCTATGGAGTCCATCCAGCTCGATAACATTAATAGCAGTGGGTAATTTCACTATTCCCCCTGCTCAAATCGAGCACAGAGTGCCCTCAACCAGGCGCAAGCCGTCAATGAGCGGGGGGAGGAGCTACCTGCCGTCTCCCGAGAACATAGCCACAGAGCCCAGCTTCAGATCAACCCGAGAGGCATCCACTCCGTCAGATGGGCGCCGAGTCCCGGGGACCTCTCACACCGCTGATGGTACCTGTTGGGCAGCCGAAAGCAGGGTATCGTAGCTGCGTGGCGCTAGGCTCACACGCTAAGCAGCCATCTTAGCGGGGCCCGCGCATGCGCCCTCCTTCCCCGGATCATGACTTTCTTTCCAATTGTCATCTCTATGGCTGTGATCTTACAGCCACCAATGACTACAGTTATAGTGCACTGACGCACAATACTGCAAACACCCATTAACTACATGCAGCTACCCTATGTGGATTGGGATTTAAGATTAATACACTGGGGGTTAGGGCAATGTGGGGGGTAGGATTTATATCATCCTTTCACATACTTCTATTCTACCAATCTTCAGGTTTTGAGAAATGTTGGTCTTCTTTAACCCCTTCAAGATCAGCGACATACAGTGTACGTCACTGGCATTGGGGCTGTTTAGACAGACTCCCAGCAGCTTTTGCTTTCGGGACTCTGTTTAAACTTGCAAAGCTGACTGTCGGCTTTACAGTAGAATCGATTCTGGTGGCTCAGCTGCCGCCAGATAGCTTCAACGGGCCCCCCCGCCGTGTTTCCCGGGCTCTGTTGCCCCTTCTGGGACCGGCTTCTTTGGTGTCAGCGGGAAGCTGGGGAGGACACGGGCGAACCTCCCCTCACCGTTCTATGGGACCGGGAGCGATGCAGATTGCATCACTTCCGGTCCCATAGCTGTCAGTGTTGGGCTCCTGAAGCCCAGCAATAAGCTATTAAAGTGTGATCTGCACTTCAATAGCTTATGTAGAGTCTAAAGGTGACACTAGGGGTCTTTTGGGCCCCCAGCATCACCTTAAAGTGTACCTGTCACCACCATCTGCCTTCACATGGGGGGCTTGTTATCCCCCCTATGTGATAGCAATTAAAGTAAAAATAAAAAATAAATAGTTTTTAAAATATAAAAATAATAAAAGTAACATTTTTAAAGTACCCCGCCCCCGTGAGCAGACGCGTCTTGATGTGGAAATTTTATTTGGACCATTGTGGATGTTTTTATTAGGATGTGTTTTTAATGGATTGCATATGTGAATATTGTCATGTTTCTGTGTCCGGCAAATGGTCCATGTGCTATGCGCAGAGCTGTTGCCCGGGGGGATTAATGTGCATTGCGGAGCGGTGTCTGCTTCACAAGTGTATAAACGCCGGCGAGGGCCCGTGTAATGCGCAGATTTATTCGCTTGGCGGGGATGTATTTGCTATAAAGACGCGGTATCATTCAGATACATATCTGCCTTTATGAAGGAACATACGCTCTTTTTAGTGTGTCTGATCAACACATTGGAAATAACATGGCGTTTTCCCTGCAGATAACCTCACATTCATGGGAATCGTAATATAGTTCTATTAGGCATTGTTCACTGAGCAATGCTGAATAGAATTCGCGCCAGTGGTAATGGCGGGAGTGTATGCACGAGCCTGGTCGGAGCAGCGTTCACTGTTAACACGCTGATTCCTTTGTGTAGCTTTCTGGCAGGAACTCCATTGCACATGGTTTTCTTAACTGGTGTGCACAGAGTTCAAATGAACTAGCAGCGGGAGACTGTGCACATTGTGCTGCACATTCATGTGCATATACTCCCCCTTCTATTGTCTATTCAAATGTATACATGTGTCTCATCAGTGTTATGTAAATGTATTGAGGAATTGATTGGCTGTTGTGGCCATCCTTTCCCGTTGTAGAGCCAAAGGAAATCTCACCGCTCCAATTCCTTAGCCACCATCAGGATTCCCCAGGTGCTGGTCCAATAGGTGCGTCTCCACCTTGGAATGTAGCAGTATACGAACAGACCACACTATCCAGAGAATTCCAATACTGCAGACTTTATTGAAATTCACAGTGTGGCATTGCGTGGCAATGCCACTGTGTTCTGTGGCCTAAGGGTGGCCCAGGATTCTCAGCCAGAGGGGCTGAGGGGCTCCAGGAAGCAATTGCTTGTATCAGGAAAGAGCTGGCTTTTCAGTCCTTTCCATGTTTTCTGGTTCATAGTTGGGATTCTGGAGCCGGGAAATTTCTTAGAGCTCTGGGTGGGAGGAAATCTCTAGTCCTGGGGCCAGGTGCAGCCAATTGCCAGGCCAGACTGTCCAGGTGGCTGGTAACAGCCCTGTTAAAGACAGTGAACAGAGAGGAAGAGAGGGGCAGTGGTGCAGTCGGACATGCAGAGTGGGAGACTGTGTGCATGTGATGCTGGATGCAGGTGGAACAGCCTGGGGGGCTGGAAGGCTTTGAGAGGCTGAGAGGGCCTGAGAGAGGCAGGCACACAAGGTGTGTGGCTGTGAAGTTGAAAGCTGCTCAAGGACTACCATTCCTGGGAAGGGATTCCCCAGGTTTGGGACTGTATAAGTCGGTGAGACATCTTTGTTTTGTTATCTGCGCTGGATATAAGCGCATATTTTGTGTTCAACATTTTCTGCGGCCCTGCAAGAGCAAATAAAAAAAGACTTGTGTTTTAAAAAACTCGCTGTGCGAGTGCTCTGTGAGCTCCCCAATATCACAACAGCAAATCCAGTATATCCGTGAATAAAAGTGTATAAAGCAACAAATGCCAGCACTGCACACCGCCAACCAACTACAACCCTCACATGTTTCACCCGAAGGCTTATTCATAGAGGTAACAAATACAGACAGTATATAATTTAAATGTGTTCAAAAAATCCTTTCCTGCTGTTATCCCTTTGTGCCCTATAAACGGAACTCCCTGCACTAGGCAGAACTTTCTACTGAGCATCCATCATATTATACAAAAGAGCTGAGAACTGTGCTTTTTACCACAGTGGATTTCTATGTGCATAAGCGTATATTAATATCCAGAACAGTCGTCATGTAAACACGTGTTGGGTGCGCCTACGTATGAAAACGTTGAATGCGCTTCACATGTTGGGTATCGCAGCGCACGCCGGAATGAGAGCAATAACTCTAGCACCAGTATTTTTGGGTATCTCTAAACTGATGACCTGTTGGGGCTTTTAAAGCGTTGTCTATGGACTTTAAGGGGTACTAAATTTTGTCGCCATTTCACGGACGCACACAATTTTTAACCTGGGCAGGTTGGGTATATATTCATTGTAACCTCATCTCTTATACTTTATTTTTAAAAAATTGGTATTTTATTGTGTTTTGGGTAATTTTAAAGTGCATTTTTCACAAAATGTTGGTTTGATAAGGAGTTGCGCTAATATGGTGCAACATAAAAATTAGCAACTGCCACCATTTTATTCTATAGGGTCTTGGCTTTCAGAAAATATATGATGTTTGTGGGTTTTAAATAATTTTCAGGCCAAAAATGTGGAATATAACATGGGTGCAAAAAATGAAAAAAAAAAAAAGGCCTTAGTCATGAAGGGGTTAATCAATATACCAACAGTGATAATAAGGGCTCATGCACACAGGCATAATGAAATACTGATCATTTACGGAGGCATGCTGGCTGATGTTTCCTGAGCAAAAAAAACATAATTTGGTCTGTAAAGTGCTTGGGTTAATGTGTACAGATGTGTAAACGTCTGTAGTGCATTTCGTAAAATTTCACTTTTATTCTATTACATTCCCAACATGTAAATTATTGGCTTCGGATGCAGATTTTACCATTCTGATTTTACAGATCTGAATGCAGTCCACTTTAGTGACCTTTCTGCATGGTGTGCAGGGGCCCATAGAAAATTATAGAACTGCATTCAGATCCATAAAAATGTTGTACTGATAAACTTTTTATTTTACTGCTGTGCGCATGAGCCCTAACACCCAGTTAAAAGCTATAACTACTAATCATGCTATAAGCTTTTAGCAACAAAACTGTATATTCTGTAAGGGAATACTTTATATAAAATTTGAATATAGTTCTCACCTCAGAAGCAGCTTTCTTTCCCACCACATCTGAGGAAAAAAAAAAGGAAGAGATGTATGCAAATAATGAGCAACAACAGAAACAAATCTGCTCACTCAAAAAAATGGAAAAAAACAAAGTCAAACAAGACCCAAAGTTTTTTTCTTGTCTTTCTGCTGTACACTTTTATGTAACTGTACCTTCCATCTTCATTTCCTTTGGGAGACTCTGGTGTTGAGGATTCTTTTTCTGCCCTCCATCATATTATTAAGGCTTGTGACTGCATATTGGTTCCTCTTTCTTCTAGTAGTGCCTAGTTTAGAGTTCTGGCTGGCACTATTGTCTCCTGCAGCTCATTTATGGTGAAGCTGCCATTACAGTCAGTCAAAAAGGCAGTAGGCCAGAGCTCTCAACCAGATCGAACCGACGTTGGCGAAACCAAATTGCAAACACCCGGAGCTGTCTACTTTGCAATTCACTTCTTTACCTCAACCTCCACCCCTCCGCCTGGATAACTTATCCCTCCCGACATATCCCTCCCTGGCCACCGCACACAGCCCCTTAACACCCCCAACCCCATTACTGACTCACATTTCCCTCTCTGGCCACCTTACACAGCCCCCTCCCGACACATATCCCTCCATGGCCTCACACAACCACAAACGCCTGCCCCCCACTGATGTACCCACATCCCAACCTGGCACATCATCCAACACACATTTCTGCATGGCCACTTCATGCCCCACCCCTGCTAATATGATAGATATCCTTCCCTATTCACCTCACGCCCTGTGTGCCCACGCAGATTCCTCTGCGGCCGCCTTACCCCCTCCTGATTCACATCCTGTCCTGAGGCAGTGACTTGCATCCCTCCCTAACTATGTCACCCCCTGTGGAGAGAAACTTGATGCTGCCCAAACTCCCAATACTGAACTCTTTCCTAATGTTAGTACACGGTTGTGCCACCTACTTCTATTTCTAGCCTGCACCAAACACTGCACAATCTTTCTCCTCTCTTGCACATACTGCCCACTGCCATACCCTGTGCACCACTGCACACCTTGTCTGCTTTCATACCCTCTGCACTTGTCACCTGCATATACCCTCCACTGTCATACTACCGTCTCTATTTCCCTTCTGCACATACAGCCCTATGTCATGCCATCCACACTCCTATCCTGCGCATGCTGCCTGCTATTATACCCTCCACACTTCTCTCCTGTACATTTTACCTTCTGTCAAACCCTCCACACGCTTCCCTTGCATGCACTGTCCACTGTCATATTCTCCACACTTCTCTTCTGCAAATACTACCTGCTGTCATACCTTTCTCGCTCCTCCACTGTCCATACTACCATCAGTCGCACCCTCTGCACTACTTCCCAGCACATACTGCTCATGGTCATACCATGATCACTTCTCTCCTGCACATGCTGCCTGCTGACATACCCTCCTCACTCCTCTTCTGCACATACTGCCCGCTGACATACCCGCCTCACTTCTCTTCTGCATATACTGCAGCCTGCCAAACCCTCTGTACTCCTCTCCTGCACATTTTACCCACTAAATCACTTCAACATTGTTTGTAATATCCCTAACTTTGCATGTTCTGGAATAGGCACACTTTTCCTAGTATTTTGTGAGATTAAATGATCACCCGTATAGGACTGTCACCATTGCTAAACTGGACTATCCATACACCTTGGGCAAAGACTGAATAGTAACATATATTTACGGTTATAAAGCATTTTCATTTCATAAATGTCAGTTTTATATATAGTACCCCTTTTCAAATATGCCAATGTTATGTCCTTCATACATAAAAATAATCTCTCTTAGATATAAGGCTTCACATGGAGATTTTAGAATCTTTGAGATGGAGCCTGACTAAAGTACTAAAGCCCACAACACTGATGCACAATTTGGGTCAGCGATGAATCACATCTCCACAGGCACGGCTTTGTAGACTGCACCTACTTAGGTCTCATGCACACACAAATTAAAATACATGCTCCCAGGTGTTTTTGGAACTTATGTATTGCTTTGATATGGCTGAATTCACACCTAGATGTTTAGGAGCACCTAGGTGCATTCAGTCTGGCTGCATCTACACAGACAAGAATTTTCTGCATGCTGGGACCGTTTAGACTGGTTTTACACAGATGTAAATGCAAGTAAACCCAGGGACATCTAAACACATGAAAACATGGGAAGCATAAAAGTTGTTTGTACTTTAACAGACAGCTTCACCTGTTTTTTAAAGCAGAACTCCAGCTTTAAAATAAAGTACTGTACAAAAGTTTTAGGCAGGTGTGAAAAAATGCTCTAAGACTGCTTTCAAAAATGTATACAGTATTTTTATTGTTTAAAATCAATAAATATAACATATTTGGTGTCACTACTCCTTGTCTTCAAACCAGCATCAATTCTTACAGTTGTACAAAGTCAGGGATTTTGTAGAATTAGAGTCAGGTGTATGAATAACCAATAATACCAAGCAGGTGCTAATGATCATCCTTTTCATATGTCCTTAACTGAAACAGAAACAGCTGTGTAGGGGGCTTAAAACTGGGTGAGCAACAGCCAAACTCTGCTACTAAAGGTGCCCACAGACCTTGCGATTATTGCACGATAATCGGGGGAAATCCCGCGATCATACGATAATCGCAAGGTGTGTAGAAGGCGTGTGACCGTTTCTACTGTACGGTGGCACGACTTTGGTCTTACGAACATGTTCGAAAACCAGCCGAGAATCGTACGATTTTCGGCTGGTTTGTGGCATGATCCTAAGATAATTGCCGCACGGGCCAGTGTGCGCCAGCGAACATTGCCCGTTCAGCATTGTGGTCATCGGAAGCCCGCCCCTCAGCGAGGCGGGCTTGCGATTATCGCAAGTACGATCTGCCTGTTCAAGATGGGCAGATCGTATGTTTTTTTAATGACCTTACAACCATCGCAAGACGAAAGTCTTGCGATGGTTGTAAGGTATGTGGCCAGCTTAAGGTGAGGTTGTGGAAGACCGTTTCATGTCACAGGTCATACACCACGGCAAGACTGAGCACAGCAACAAGACACAAGGTAGTAATACTGCATCAGCAAGGTCTTTCAGGCAAACATTTCAAAGCAGACTGGGGTTTCAAGATGTGCTGTTCAAGCTCCTTTGAAGAAGCACAAAGAAATAGCCAATGTTGAGGACCATAGACGCAGTGGTCGGCCAAAGAAACTTAATGCAGCAGATGAAAGACACATCATGCTTACTTCCCTTCGACATCGAAAGATGTCCAGCAGTGTCATCAGCCGCGAACTGGTGGGACTCAGGTACACCGATCTACTGTCCAGAGAAGTCTGGCCAGGAGTGGCCTCTGTGGAAGAATTGCAGCCAAAAATCCATATCTCTGACTTGTAAACAAGGCTAAGCAACTCAATTATGCACAAAAACAAAGGAACTGGGGTGCAGAAAAATGGCAGCAGGTGCTCTGGACTGACTAGTCAACATTTTTAATATTTGACTGTAGCAGGAGTCAGTTTGTTCTCTGAAGGGCTGGAGAGTGGTACAATGAGTGTCTGCAGGCAACAGTGAAGCATGGTGGAGGTTCCTTGCAAGTCTGGGGCTGCATTTCTGCAAATAGAGTTGGAGATTTGGTCAGGATCAATGTTGGAGAAATACAAGCAGATACTTATCCATCATGCCATATCATCAGGGAGGAGTGTTATTGACCCCAAATTTATTCTAAAGTAGGACAACGGCCCCAAACATACAGCCAATGTCATTAAGAACTATCTTCAGCGTAAAGACGAACAAGGAGTCCTGGGAGTGATGGTTTGTGCCCCCACAGAGCCCTGAACTCAACATCGAGTCTGTCTGGGATTACATAAAGAGACAGAAGGATTTCAGGCGGCCTTCATCCACAGAAGATCTGTGGTTAGTTCTCAAATATGCTTGGAACAACCTACCTGTTGTATTCCTTTAAAAACTGTGCGCAAATGCACCTAGAATGATTTGCTTTGGATTTCTATTCTGTTAATTTACTTTCCATTTTGTTAATAGTGTATTTATTTTTATCAATTAACACTTTTATTTCTTACTTTACAGCAATTTTTAAAAACCTGCCTTAAACCTTTGCAACCTCTTCTGCCCTCTCAATGCTTCTCCTCGGATCCCTGCTGCTCTCCCCCGCCTCTATGTGCTGAGGCAGCGGGGATCCGAGCAGAAATGGCCGTCGTGGGGGCAGAGGAGGGGGGCGCTGATCAGTATGGCCGAGCAGCAGAAGAGAGCAGTGAGCGGGGAGGAGAGAGCACAGCTGCTGTCATCCTGTCAGTTTCAGGATGACAGTGGCTGTGTGCATGGCCGAGCGGAGGATCGGTAAAAATCTATGATATTTACTGATCCTCTGATGCTTTACATCACTTCCTGTTCATTCATGATTTTCTGAATGGGTAGTAGCACTCACTACAGAGGCTACTACCCATTCATAACTGTATGATAGTAGTTTTACTATCACCAGTTTCTGAATGAATAGGGAGCCTCTGTACTAAGTGCTTTCCATTCATTTAGAACAGAGGCTACAGGAAAAGAGATTGAGGACTCTGTGTCCTCAATTTCTTTTTCTATTTCAAAAGGGAAATGTCAGGGGTCTAAACCCCAATATTAGACCCCAATATTTCCCCCAAAGCCCCCCAAATAGTAAAAAATAAAATAAATAATAAAAAATAAAACACAACCCCACACACACGCAACAGTGTGCACCATATTGTGGTGTATACCATGCGCTGCAGTGCATTGTTAGAACGCATTGAATTGTGCATTGTGTTGTGATGCATTGCCATGTGTTGTGATACGATGTGTTGCAAGTAAATGTACGCCTGTATCATTTTATCACAACACACACACTAACACAGCGCACAAACGATTTTGAACATAAGTCGCTTATTTACAGTTTTGTGTTACTTCATCTTTTTACTGTTTCGCAAAAAGGTGCAATTTAAAGTTTACAAATATTTGCTATTAATCAATACAGTTTCATCTTTTAGATTTGGTCTGAAAAGTAGATTTTTTTTGTGCACAGATACTGATTTTAGTGTGCTTTTATCCATTCAATTGTGTATTATTGGTTTACTATCGATTTGACAAACAGTTGCACAATTATCACAGGATCTAAAAACCTCAGCTGGCCACACCATCTTTTTATTCTACCGGGTCTGTGCTTTCAGAAAATATATGGTTGGGGGGGGGGGTCTTTTACAAACGCTAGCACAACGCCGCGGTAGAAAATCAAAACAATGGGAAAAATTTCAAAAAATGGTGTGGCCAGCTGAGGTTAAAAGTGTTGGCAGCGAAGGGTTAATGCAGGAGGCCCGTGTGCGGCATTGGAGGAAGTGGCAGCAGACACTGCATGTGCCTTTTATACACTGCATCACACAAGAAGGAGCAGAGAGCCTGTACACATGTCAATACTGTGGGCTGTAGCAATTTTTAAGCTGCATCTGTGAAGAAGCTACTAAAACATACTGGACATGCAACTGAAGTCCATCATGTTGCTATCTTTATCCAATACCCGTTCTTTCTATGCCTTTTGTAAACAAAAAGTCTACTTTCATCAAGTGCTTTCCAGTATAGAAACTGCAATTCACTTTATTATAAACACAATATTACATTAGTTATCAATACTGAATGAATGTTAACCCCTTAAATGAGTCAAGACTTGTTTTTCTCAATTTGATTTCCACCATCTGCAGTTTGCTCAGTGGTAACTGTAGAAAAACCATTAAAATACCGTAAGGAGATTCCTCTGTTACAAATATCTTAATAGCTATACAATTGTTATCCATAAACAAATCAGCCAATAACTGGCACAAGCCTGGACATTTTAGGGGAAAAAAACAATTTTTTCTGCTTTTATCCACATGATTTAAATGTACCCTTTATATATCTATTTAGTTGTCTCTTGCCCATAAGCAGAGCAGACCAGAGGAGATTAGATGAGAACAGATTTACGATGGGAAGAAGGGGGTGGCAATGGCTGGATTTAGACTAAGGAAGGAGGGAGTGCAAAGGATTAATCAGCTGATGACATCATCTCTTTATAGAACATCTTGCACTTGCTATGTGTTATGAGAAAACCACGAAACCACGAGTTCCATTAACCAGTTAAAAAAGGATTGATTTTAGATTCATTTAGGAAAACAAAAGCATATTAAAAGATAATAATGCTAACAGACAACATGATTATTAAATCAACTACTAGCAAAATAAGTACAACCACATATACAAAAACAAATAACCTTACTGCTGTCTCATTTTATTATCATGCATTACTTCATGAAGTGACTACCACAGCACGCAAAACATGTACAGTAAACATTTTCAGTTCATCACAACATAACTCTATAGTGCAGGGATTCTTAAAGTGGAGT
>NW_017307104.1:561892-631005 GCF_000935625.1 Nanorana parkeri
GAGGCGGCCAGGCGGGCCCAGGCTCCAAGCAAGAATTTTTTTATAATAGATTTCTATGTACAGTTGAAATGGTAAGGTCCTGCCCCGCCCCCTTCCCGAGTACGTACGCGCAGGAAGGTTTTTTTGTTCAGGGGGCAGATCTTTTTTTACCCGGCAGAAGCACTGAAGAGCAAGACGGGAGCAGAGCACAGGGGGAAGGAGGAGAGAGACAACGACTGACGCTGGGGGGGAGGAGACACCGACCAACGCTGGGGGGTATCGAGCGCTACCGATCGACGCTGGAGAATTAAATGAGAACTATGGGGTCAGGGCTTTTCCCCATAGTTCTCCTAAGGGTAACGGAAGGAGACAAACTAGCGTCCTCCCGTCACCCAAAGCTCCGTACATCGCGAGCAACAGCTTGTGGTATACTAAGACGGATCCTGGCGTCACTGTCGAGATCCACCCAGCTGCGCGATTGACAGCTGGCTCAGCTGGCTCTGCATATCTAATGACAGAGTCAGCTGTACCCGCCCCCCTCCCCCGTCCGTTCCGCCAGTCAGTGCTGGAGGATCAGACAGGGGAGGGGGAATCCCTGCAGGGAGCTGTGAGTGACACACAGCTCTCTGCAGGGATAGATTGAGAAGGGAGCGAGCAACGGTATATGTTCGCTCACTTCTAGATCTATTGAGCCGACCTGTGACAGTTTCATTGTCACAGGTCGGCTAGAACTATGAGGCTGATTGATTTTCACTCGCCTCATAGTTCTCCTTCAAAGGATCTTGGCTTATTATGTAATAGTCTAAGTATATTTTTAGGCAAAAATGTTGATTGTTGTCTTGACAGAATGTAAGTGGCAATCTTTTAACAGGGACACCTGTTCTAGTTAGAGCTGCTTAAGAAGATTTCCTCTTTGCTTCCTTGACAGGAAGTATTTGGAAAACGCCCAAATGAAACAGAGAAAGCAAAAAAACTTTGATACACTTAAAAAAACCTTGAATATATTCACTGTATAATGTAATGATTATATGAGAATGTTCTAATTCTTTATACAGTACTGTGCAAAAGTTTTAGGCAGGTGTGAAAAAATGCTGAAAAAGTAAGAATGCTTTCACAAATAAGTATTTTATACTTTTATTAACAAAATGGAAAGTAAATGAACAGAAGAAAAATCCAAAGCAAATCCATATTTGGTGTAGGGCTGCAGCTAACGATTATTTTCATAATCAATTAGTCGATTAATTTTCAATCAATACACTGCTCTGGTATCTGTGGGCACCATTTTCTGCACTTTGAGACTCACCCTCTCTACGCCATGAGCAAAGTCAGGCACAATCCTTCTACCTACAAGCCGCCCTCAGACCCGGCCACCCAGCTTGGCCTCAACATACCGGAGCTCTTCCGAACACAGCACTCTGATGCACCAATGTGATCTCAGGCCTCCTTGTTTCCCTGACACTGCAACCCTCTTCTCAGCCGGCCCCTTATCACATGGCTACAGATTCACACAATCAACTTCCTAGGATGTCGGATCTCCAAATGATTGCTGTTGACAGGGATACAGGGATTACTGAGGAAATAGGCATTTATTGACAAAGAATGTAGTTTTATTCGTTAATTGTGTCTGTTAATAATATGCCATCCATGGCAGTAAATGGTGGATGGCATTTTATGCACATTCACAATTAATATTGTAAGCAATTAAATAATAACGTAATTGCTTACGGTATTAATTGTAAACTTACAGGAGTACATTTACTAATGTACTCCTCTTACCCATTTTCAGCTACTAATGGCTAGAGCCCGCTATTAGCTGAGACAGCAATGCCTCGCCGGAGCCGGCCAGTATCAGTCCATCCATAGTTTGAAGGCCTTTGTAGGTGTAAAAAAATCATGTGTAATAACTAGAGATGCACCGAAATTTCGGGCGCTGAAACATATTGGCCGGAAATGACACTTTTGACAAAATGCCGAAAGTGCCATCTTTTGGTTGAAATAGCGGTGCTTCCCTGGTTTCTCTCCTCCCCGCTGCTGTGTCCCAGGGGGGAGGAGAGAAACCGTCACAGGAGGCTGAGCGGTGTGGGGGAGGAGAGCGCTGTGAGCGGCTGGCGTATCTCCTCCCGCGCTGCTCAGCCTCCTGTGACAGATCAGGAGAGTGGAGTCGGAGCGGAGACAGCTGCCACAGGAGGCTGATCTCTCCTCCCCGCCCTGCTCGCTCAGCCTCCTGTGACAGCAAATCAGGATGGAGAGCGGGTACAAGCAGTCAGTGATCAGTGATCGCTGAGTGTTTGTAAATAATTGAGAACATAGTATGTTTACTGTGTCCGCAATTATGAATGAATGTGAAGTGATCTACATCACTTCCCGTTCATTCATGATTGTGGACCTGGTAAACATACTATCTCCACAAGTTATGAATGAACAGGAACACTCAGTATAGAGGCTTTCTGTTCATTAATAACAGGGGCTGCAAAAAAAGATTGAGAACTCTGTGTTCGCAATCTTTTTTTCAATTTTAAAGGGAAATATCAGATGTCTGTTTAGACCCCCAATATTTCCCAGAGCCCCCAACAGTAAAGTAAAAAAATTAAAATATTAAAAAAAATTAAAAAGGTTATAATTTTTTTGGGTTGCGGCCTGACATCTTTTTTTCCGGTCTTGAAAATGTCATTTTGGTGCAATAACACTAGCTAGGACTCTGTCCCCCAGCATGCGCACCCAGTCTTGCTCCATGCCCCTTCTGCTTTTACTGTTAAGAGTTTATAACGCAGAGTGAAGAGATCAGCGGAGTAACGCAGAGGTCAGCGGTCTAACGCACAATACAGCGTCAGTGGTGTAATGCAGAGGTCAGTATGTAACGCAGTGCAAAGGTCAATCAGAAACAACAGAGACTTACAGTGACTCTAATTTCCTCAGGTGTTCTGTCTTTTCCTCTGGTGGTGGTGGGGGGGGAGCAGTGATTGTGCCTGCTTGTTCTGAGAGGAAGACTCCAGCTGGCTCGTCTTCTCCTCCTCGGCCGCTGCAGCAGCAGAGCAGCCGAGAGGGGAGAGGTGAAAGAAGCGATCGTCACTGCCGTGCTGAGGGACGTTTTTAACAGGCATCAGAGAGGCCGCCCGTGGATCAGGACCCTCTGGGGGGGGGGGGCTTTAAACTCCCCTATCCCCCCCCCCCTTGTCTACGCCCCTGCCGCTCGCTGGGGCCTTAGTGAGGAACAAGAGGCCCTCTAATATGCTTGAATAGAGGGCCGCCGCTGCCTGATTGCGGCCAGTCACCTACCCAGATCACCTCTATTCAGTCATATTAGAGGGCCGATTGCTGGGGCCTCTCGGGGCCCCAGTGAGGAGCGAGTGGCCCTCTAATATGCCTGAATAGAGGGCCGCTGCTGCTTGATTACGGCCAGTCACCGACAATCCGGATTGGCCGGGCCTATTTGCAGGGGCGGGCCTGGAGTGGCAGCTCCACCCGCCCCTACGTTAATCCTGCTTCTGGGTCTCCACCACTCACAATTAGTCAACTCCTGGAAATGCTCAGACATATTGAAGATGCCGACAACCGTGGCAGGCGACGGAACCTGAGAGTGCGGGGACTCCCAGAGCCTGTGGAACAGGATCAACTGATGATGGCACTTCTCTCCATCTTCATCTATCTTCTAGAGACCACCCGACTCTCCTATCGTTTTCACCTTGCCCTTCGCCCCAGACGTGCTGCGACAGATCCCCAGAGGGATGCCATATGCCTCCTCTCCAGCTTTCCGCTCAAAAAAAACATCCTCCACCAAGCTAGATCTCGGGATGTTATTGCCTTCCATGGCACGCCTATACAAATATACCAGGATCTGTCTCAGATCACACTCCAACATAGGAGATCTTTGCCTACTACTCCAAGCTTTATGATCTAGAAGCTACCGACGGTACTACCCCTTCTCCGGGTGCTAGGACAGCAAAGATAGCTTAATTTCTCCAACTCCATGCCCCCCCTAGGTTCAACCCGGCAGTGCTGGACTCCTTGGAAGCTCCAATCAGCCCTGACAAAGTTCGTCTTGCTATCTCCCAGCTTAAGGTTGGGAAGTGCCCTGGCCCTGATGGTTTCACCACCCACTATTATAAAGCCTTTTCCCAAAGTCTAATTTTATACTTTCTGGCTGTCTTTGATCCTGCTGCCTCGTGCTCGCTAACTTCCCCCCATCTACTTGAGGCCCACATTTCTGTGAAACCTAAACCTGACAAGGCTCCTTCGCTTTGCACCAACTACTGCCTCATTTCTCTCCTAAATGTGGACATGAAACACCATGCAAAAATGTTAGCCAATCGCTTTGCACTGCTTCTTCCGTCCATTATTTCTTTAGACCAGGTGGGTTTTGTCCCGGGACGGGAGGCCAGAGACAACACCATTAGGGTGCTTAATTTACAACACTGGGCTCATACCAAGAAAATACCGAGCTTCTTTCTTTCAACCAACGGAAAAAAAAGCGTTCGATCGCATGGCCTGGGATTATATATTTGCCTCCCTAGAGCACATTAGCCTCCACTCCAATATGACGTCTTACATTAAAACTCTCTACACCAACCCAATAGCTAAAGTCTGTGTCAATGGATTTTTATCCCCTGCCTTTCCTATTGGCAAGCCTGTCCCTTGTATCCTTTGCTCTTTCTTGTTTCTTTAGAACCATTGCTTCAGGCGATTCGTTCCCACCCCGACATCCGTGGTATCCCAGTAGGCACCTCTGAATATAAAGTGTCGGCATTCGCTGACGATTTACTCTTTTCTCTGACCCAGCCCCTCATTTCGGGTACCCAATTTGCTACACACTTTCGAGGAATTCCGTTCACTTTCCAACTTTAAAATCAACTTCACTAAATCTTCTGCACTGAACATCTCTCTCACACCCGCCTTGGTCGACCGATGTAAGGTTAATTTTCCTTTTTGCATGGAACTCTGCTTTGGTAAATTACTTAGGAATATGCCTGCCCTCCCATCTCTCAGATCTTTACACTCATAACTTTGCTAACTTATTCGAAATTTCCGGCAGGATCTTCATAGATGGGACAAATCACACATACCCTCTGGGTATGAGTCCATCATTCTTAACCGGGTGGGGGCCTGATCCCCTTCTCATGGCAAGGACTTCTCTAGATAACGTTCTTTTCTCCCTCTTTCAACACTGAACCAACAATCTTCTGTCTCCACCCTACCCCTTTGGACCTATTTCCAGATATGACACTTTCTTAACTCACCACGCTGTCAAATGCACTTCAGCAGGAGCCTCACCCCTTTTGAATCCTTATGCACTTCTCCCTCACCTATACGACATATTTCTCAGTTGTACCTGGAATTGGCCAATGAGTCCGACCCGGCTGCCCAGGCCTGGGAAACAAATTTAGGTCTATCCTTCCCGATGGAGGATTGAGAGACTATGCACCTATGTTTGATACAGGGATCTAAGAATGTCAATATTCAAGAAACATATTACAAAATACGCACCAGGTGGTATTGAACTCCAGAATTCCTCCACAAACCTTATCCCACCGTTCCTGACACTTGTTGGAGGTGCCATCAAGATGTCGGCACTTTTCTTCACATCTGGTGGAACTGTCCCCTGCTTTCACCTTTTTGGACCTAGGTCTGTGACATCACTGAGCAAATCACTGGTGATTCTGTTTTTACATCACACAGAACGGTCCTTTCAATCCTATCAACATTCTTTAACTTTTAACCTACTGAATGCTGCGAAATCCATTATACCCTGGCTTTGGGGAACCTCTGCCACACCACATTTGTCAGGTTGGTTTTTGACACATTGATTTTGTAGCGGAGATGGAGGAGCTGATTCACGTACAACAAAACACTCCTGCACTTGGACTCCTTGGATTTTATTTAAGGATTCACAATTCACAAGTCGATCATGTTGCCTAGCGCCTCAACCCCCCCCCCTTAAAGTCTCTCTCCCTTGTATATTAGACACCTTATGAGGAATTCTCAAATGTATTTACTTATTTTTTAACTCCAAGAGAGACAGGTGTCCCTCAGTGTAGAGGGATACCTCGCATTTTGTTAACCCATCCTGCCCATCCCCCATTCCACCCTCATGCCCCTTGTTCCCTGTGTGGAGAACTAGCCTTACCTTTCTTGCTTCTCCCTCCTTCTTCATCTCTTTTTCCTAGCCTTCTCGTCTACTTCTATCTCATTTCCCTCCAGTCGTCGTCCCCCCGTTCCTGTTCTCGATAAGACATGGACCCCTACATTTACCCATTTCCCTTATACGTTACATTTTGGATCTTCCGCTTTTATATTTCGTCTGTATAACATGATTGGTGGCGTATTCTGCTTGTTACCATTTGCCTATTTAAGCCTGCTCACTACCTATAATTTATGCAGATGTCTACATGTTTGTGTTGTTTGACATACTAAAAAACTAAATTAATAAAATGCTCTGAAACCAAAAAAAAACCCCATCCTTAATTTAAAATAAAATATGCGACGATACCTGACATGTGTAGTGCAATCATCGGTTTTGTATGTAGGTGCACCCGACTTGTGTTTCCATTAGTATATGGGCATTTGCAGGGTTGGGGGACTGTCAATTTTTTTGGGGGGATTTTTAATTTAATTTTTTTAACCTCATTGTTATCACATGGGGGGGGCTCACAAGCCCCCTATGTGATGGCACATTGGAGGTGACAGGTTCTCTTTAAGGTGAAATTAGGGGTCTTTTAGGCACCTAGTGTCACCTTCCCAATTCACTGGATTCAGCTGCTGTCAACACAGCAGGCAGTGGCTGGAACCAATAGCCAGCCTGTTATTGATTATTTTAATTTGCAATATCCAATAGCAGGCTGGCTATTGCACCTTCCCACTGCCTTCTGTCAATCAGCAGAGGAGGGAATTGAACGAGAAAGTTGCTGAAAGTTGATTGACAGCAGGCATTGGGCGAGTGCAATAGCCAGCCTGCTATTGGCTATTGCAATTTAAAATATCCAATAGCAGGCTGGCTATTGTTTCCAGCCGCTGATGGGAGACTTGACGCCGGTGTTCTATTAATCCCTCGAACTTAAGTCTGAGGGATTGATAGAACACCAGCAGAAGGGGGCGGGCAGCAGAGGAGGAACAGGGTGGGGCGGCCAGAGGAAGAACAGAGCTGCTGTGGAGGTGTGGGGGGGCAGGTTGCAGAGTCAGCAGAGTCACAGTGTTCTCTTCTCCCCGCTGGTGCTGGCTGCAGTGGTCTGTTTCCCTGCTGCCTCTGCTGATACAGGCAGGGATTGGAGGGGACATGGACCGCTGCAGCCAGCACCAGCGGGGAGGGGAATGGAGGAGCAGAGTGGCGCCAACTAATCGAAAAATAACTAATCAATGATGAGAATCGTTGCCAACGATGATTATAATCGATTAGTTGTTGCAGCCCTAATTTGGTGTGATCACCCTTTGCCTTCCAAACCGCATCAATTCTTTTAGGTAAACTTGCACACGGTTTTTGAAGGAACTCAACAGGTAGGTTGTTCCAAACATCTTGGAGTACTAAACACAGAACGTCTGTGGATGTAGGCTGCCTCAAATATTTCTGTCTCTTCATGTAATCCCAGACAGACTCCATGATTTTGAGATCAGGGCTCTTTATAAAATTATTAGTTTCCCCATGCTCTTATATACCTTACATACCCTCTCTCTTCTGCTCTAACATGCAAATATTACTAAACTCAGGAAGGCCTTTTCATGTTTTTCTCTGGCAACATAATAAACCGCTCATAGCCAGACTGAAAATTGGTCAACCCAAAACCCAATTACGGATACCTTTTCCATACATAAGACTATATAATCTAGCAAGTCTCATGAGAGAAATTAGAGATTGGCTAGGATCGACCCATTACTATGATAATACTTTTATGCCTCTTCCTTGGTCTTTTCTTGGCCTTCCTACATTCCCCATTATCCTCCATGTCCCTCATTCCTAAATCCAATGCCATATCCAATATAAGAGATAGCATTATCACCTGGAGAGAGAGCATTATCACCTGGAGAGAGACCCACAAATGTATTTCCAGTCCATGTTATGTCACCTCTTTCCTTCTTATCTAGTCCACTTCATCCTCCATTCAAAAGAAAAAAAACGACTACACCATACATGTTATGGGTACTTATGTCCAACTCCACACATTACTTGAAAACCAACTGAATTTGCTAGAGCCCATTAGCCTTCCTTTGAATTTTAAGAACACTTATTACTCCTCTGAACACCAGAAAATCTCCATGCTGTCCTCCAACTTAAAACAACATCTGTCAAAAAAGACTTACAAACCCAAATTAATTTCAAAGTGGACCATACCCCAGAGTTGCTCATGGAAGACACACCTGACCTTCTAGAGCAAGGTTGGCTCCACATATGCAAAGTCAAGCTGAGTTAATTGAGGAGAAAAATCCAATTGAAATTCTACACAGGGCAATTGATTTGTTCATCAACCATCGCTTCCAGAGCTGTTTCTTAACGTGGTGTCCTAATTGCCACAAAACCAGCCCAGGCTTAGACCTTTTGGAAACAGACCTATGTATATATGTTTCAACTCACTAAATGCAAACAGTCACCCTCCATAATGACTCTACTGCAAGTAATCCACCAGTCTGACAAAAGGGAGCTCCCTTTGTCGAATTTGAATCACTTGGGTATCCTGGCTGCCAAGAAACTCATCATGGCATATTGGATACAGTAACCGAAAGACGAGCACTAAAAGAAATGCCAGGTTTAATAATCAAAATGAGTCATAAAGGGGGCAAAGTGGTCCTACTTACGGAAGACATGTATATAACTGAGGTAAAACGTATCCTCATGGATAAACAAACATATGAGAAACTGAAAGATTCCCCCTTTAAGGAACTGGTAAAGTAGTTTAATTTTAAATTATATATAATGAGAGAGGCAGGTTAAATCACTACTAAAGAACTCAGGTTCATGAGGGTGGAATGGTTTAATGTACCTACTTTCTATATCATACCTAAAATACATAACAACAGGAACAATCCCCCAAGAAGACCCATAGTGTCAGTATTTGGATAATCTCCTTAAAGACCTAGTGCTCCAATTACCATCTTATATAAAAGACACAGGAGATGTACCCTGGAAAATTTCCCAAATAGAGGTAAACAAAGGATCTTCCTTGGTGGGAATAGATGTGGAATTTCTCTCTACCTCCATCCCCCCTAAATGTGGGTTGGAGGCAGTAAGTTACTCCCTGGAGCAAAATTTTCCCTTAGCAGCCCCGCAGAATTAATTAATTGAAGAACTTTTGGAATTTGCCCTTAACAATAATTTCTTCCAATTTGATGGACTGTATTATAGGCAAATTAAGGGGACGTCAATTGGGGCACCGTGGGCACCATCCTCTGGGAGACACAGGATGTATACAATCATCAGTTGTACCTGAGCCATGTGAGAATATGCAAATACTATTCTTCACGCTACCCGTCATCACCAAAGATCCCTAATTCAGGCTATACCGACAAGCCAGTTCCTACGTATAAAACAAAATTGCTCATCAGCTTCAGATTATAGAAATGAATCAAAATCACTATATGAGAGATTCAGAATAAGAGGGTACTCCCACAGAACACAGAATGAAAGAACAAGAACACAAACATTAGAAGAGCAAAGGATGAAAAAAGTGACCAATTTTGAAGGCCCTGTTCGAATGATCACACAATACGGTTCACAATGGGAAAGATTAAGACAAATCTTAAAGCACTGGCACGTTTTACATTTGAGTCCTTAATTGGGGAAAATAGTAGGACCACATCCTCAATTAGTGGCCCGTAGAGCACGTAATTGAAGGGATCATCAAGTTTTCTCAGAATATAAGTTAACTACCCATGTGGGAGGTGCCAAATTTGCCCATTTGTGGAAAGATTTGGAAAAAAAAATAAGTTTTGAGTAGTGATGGTCAAAAATCCTTTGAAAAAACACAGTTTGTGAATAGTGCAACTAGCAGAGTACCCCTGTAAAAAAAACGTTACATAGGGGAAACAAAACGCCAACTACGGGTGAGAATAGGTGAACACCTAAGAGATATAAAGAAGAAAGAAAAGGATAGTTCGACAGCTCAACACTTTGATAAATTCCATAAAAGCAGTCTGCAAAGGACTAAAAATAAAAGGTATTTTTGTATTGAATCTATCGGCCTGGAGAGGAGACTTTGATAAGATCTTGATGCAAAATGAGAAAATGTGGGTGTATAGACTTGGCACATTATCACCTAAAGGATTGAACATTGAATTTAATCTCCAAGTGTTTTTGTAAAGGAACAAACCTGTACCTGAGGCACGTTTTAGTGTCTTATGTATATAGAAGTTGTGCTTTTGATATATTATATATATATATATTTTCAGTTCAGAAGGATCAATATTAGAGTCCACTTATTCATATGTTCACACGAGTAAGATACTTGAAGGGGTTAACAAAGTAAGGCGAAAAAAAGGCTTTAAAAAGACACACCTATGGTTACCCATTACGTTCTGACAAAGCCCCAAGTGGGAGGGGCAAAAAGCGCCAACGGATCTTACCCTGACGCGCAGACTTCCTCCATCCTGATAGACTGAAAGGAATGCTGGAGTAGGTACTTTAACAGAAGAGCTGGCAAGTACAAAAGGAATGTCACAATAGGAGTGATATGATTGACTTTCTGCATTATAAGATTCTATATCTTTCGCACTGACCGTGATATTGGACAATCAATTAATGATAGCAGCTGGGGAGTGACAACCACCTACACTCCAGAACAAAGTGAGAGATTCACCGGTTGTTAACATCTATCTATGACTGCCTATGGACTGTGCCCACTAAGATTTTCAAATGGAGGGTAACAACAGGCAAAGACGATTGTATGCTTGGTAGGGCTGCAACAACTAATCGACATAATCGATTATTGAAAAAGTTGTCAACTTTTTCACTTCCCCCTCTCCAAGCTTGCTCCTGTGATGGAGTGCAATCTCAATAGAAACTAGTAGTCCATCACTGGAGCCATTTTTTAAAATGTATTTTATTGTTTATCCGATTAACCGATTAATCGAACTTAATAATCGGCTAACTAATCGATTTTGAAAATAATCGTTAGCTGCAGCTCTAATGCTTGGAATATGATTTATTATTGGAAAATCTATGCTCACTCAACTATCCATTCACAGTTATATCAGAAACAGCAAAATCAACATGATATGCACGTTGGACTGAGATCCGGTACTTGTGGATCAGTGTACATTTAACAATCACCAAGATACCATTGTTGGCTTTCTTTGGAAAAGTGGAATTGGTGTACTATACACTAGACCAGGGCTCTCAAACTCAATTTAGTCAGGGGCCACTGGACACATTTTTTAGTCCCGTGGGGGCCGCTACTATACACGGTACAAGTGTTAATGTCTGCATATGTTACAAGCGGCAACTGTCACCCATTCAAATGAATGGTCGGGTGACATCTCTCTGTGCTAAAAAGTCTGTGCTTTGCATGTAGACACTATAATCTGTATTACCACTCTACTGTATGTCAATTTGCTTATACATATTCTGTATCCAAGATTCCTGCAATAATAAAAAAAAAAAGCCATTGTCACGCCCTATGAATGCTGGGAATGTTGGGGCCTTGCTTGCTCATGCTGTGTCATGTGTATTATTGTCAACATCCTGCACATAACCCAGAGCATATGGGAAGCTAGGTCCTGTATTCTGCCAATGTGCACCGGTTGTTGTAAGACATAAAAGGTCATTATTAAGCATTACTGTATACCGCCAATGATGCTCACTAGAGTTAGGAATTATAGTCTTATGTGATTATGGTCTAATGTGACTGGTAGTAGTTAATTTTTTTACAGGGCCTTCTTTTTATTGTAGTATGCTTAAATTAATCCTGAGGGTTTGGGAAGCTCATTTTACCTCCTAGAGCTGTTCTTGTGTCAAAAATATTTTCAGTAACCAAACATTTAAATGTTGCTCTGATATTCCCTGCATAGTTTTTAATAAATTGCAATGTAAATACCTTGACCACAAATCTCTGGTGAGTGTGTCTGTCTGTGTTGCTGTTGAGCTTGAAAGCTTGCAGGGTCAACAATGCCTCAGGGCTATCGACGCTGGAAAGATGTTGTTGCTGCCATAAGGATTCAGCGGCCCTCCACAGTCAAACACACTCACTGAAACTTTGCAGACATGTGATCGCAATGAAAAAGTTTAACCCCTTAGTGACGCAGCTTCAGAAAATGTTTTTGCTTCTGGGGACCGGAGAAATTTTGCCATTTTTGCTATCAGTTTACCCATTATATCCATCTTCCTCATGCATTAGACCTACTAATATTATATACAATTTTTTAAAGGACAAAATGGGCTTCATTTTGATGTGACATTTGTATATATAAATAATTTATTTAATAAAGAACCCAAAAAAGCAAAAAAAATTAAAAAAGATAACACATTTTTCACAGTTTTGGCAATTTGTGTACATAATTAGTGTAGCTACAGAAAGTAATTCATAATAAATAATTGTATTTGTCCTGATTTATAGGGTATATCATATGTCTGGGATTTCAGTTTATTTTTGGAGTTTTAGGTCACAAAATACAAGGAGGGAAATACAATTTTAGTGTGGAACATTTTTAGAATGTGGTAAATTTTTCTGCTATATTTAATAGCCTCATTGGCACTATATTTACTTGGAATAATTTTATTAAACTTTTTTTTTTTGTTTTAAAATTTTGCAACTTTTTTTAATGTATTTTTTTTAAATAGGAGGTACTAAGGTTTTTTTAATTTTATTTACAGGGGCTTTGATACTTAGGGGGCTATTCACGTAGGAGTCAAAGGATCCAGCCGTAGCTTCGGCTGATCCTTCGGCTCTCTTTGGCCACCGAAGCCCTTCGATTCAGTCGAAGTGATAGCAGAAGCAGGGCGAACGGCCTGCCGAAGGCTTGCCTTTCGCCCCGCAAATGACAGCTGGGCGGAGCCAGCCGTGATCTCACGGCTGGCTCTGCCCAGTTGTAATGACAGATCAGCGTCCCCAAATGACGATGAACTGTCATTAAACAATAACAACTCTAGCAGGTGCTGGCCAATAGAAACAGTTGGGCGGAGCTAGCTGTCACTGCTAGCTCTGCTCAATTGTTGTATTTTTTACATTTTTTTCCTTTTTTAAAAAAAATTTTATTTTTTAATTCAAATAATTATTTTCATTTTTTTTTTTACATTTTTACTTTTTTTTTTTTTTTACTTTTTTCACTGATTTGCTATTCTGCTTGGTACCACAGAGGTACCGAGCAGAATAGCCAAGCTGAATGCCGCTCGGCGGCTTTCGGCTATTCACTCACTGCCGTTTGGCCCCATGTGAGCTGCCAGAGCTTCGGCTCACCGATCCGATGTATGGCTGAAATCAGCCGTACTGAGCCATAGTGAATAGCCAAACGTTGTTCGGCTTACTTCACTTCGGCTGGGTTATTCACTCGGCTGCCTTCTGCAGCTTTGTAAATAACCCCCTTAGTATCTCTGAGTAGAAAACCGTATTCTCCTACTTTGTATCACTTTTGTAACACATCCGGCTAGCAGTTTACAAAACAGTGAGCTGCTGCTGGCTCTGTGATCAACTCTCGCTGTGATCACAGGACTGTGACCACCTTATCTGCTGTCGAGGGTCTGGCTCGGACCCCGGGGGACCCATCAACAGCAGTAACTCCATGAGCTGCTCGTCCCTTCACTGACCAACGCTCATTGTACCAAATGACAGAATGGAAGGAGAAATCTCACACTGGGTAAAGCTTCAGTATCTTGCTAGTCGGACCCACTGGCTGTCAAAATACCTGAACAATCTGATTGGATGCAGGCATTGTTCAGGCATTTTGACAGCCAGTGGGGGCGACTAGCAAGATACTGAAGCTTGGCCAAGTGGGAGATTCCTCCATCCACACAGTTTAACGTAGATGGAGGAATCTGTTGCACTTTTTCCATCTGACCATACAAAATCTGCAGATAATCTGTAGGTGTATGGTCAGCTTTAGCCATAAAAATGCAATTTAATCCAGCCACAAGTCCTAGAGAAAAATCAGACCTATAACCTGCCTACTTAACTGTATTAGTTCTATAAGAAGTCTAGTTGGCCCCAGGCCTATGCTGTTCTCCTGTTCGCAGCCTCCCAATGCTTCTGTTGTCCTGTAGAGCTTCATGAGAAATATGTTTATGAATAACACTGACATTGTAAACTATTTAAACCCGTTCACAAATAGGGAAGAATAGGGTGAGTTCATGGAAATTGATTTTTGTCCTGAAATGATCTAATTGGTCTTTATCAAAATTGTATTAAAATCAGCCTCTAATGAGGGAGGTGTGAATGCTGATGGCATAGGGAGAGCCATCTCTGGAGAGCTCTATTCACTGTGCTCACTCCTACCAGTCTGTATTGCCAGATGAACCTGCATAACAGCACATGGAGAAGAAAAAACCCCACTATAAAGGGTGACTACAAGCAGAATCAGTTTATTTTTTTCAAAACGTAGCAGCTTAGATTACCTGCAGCCTGTACATAAGAAATTGCACCGATGGCCTCTTCCCCTATGCAGCACCTGCACTCTCTACCACCTTTACCTGACTCCATTGCAAGATCCCCTGCTCCCAGGGGTGACATGGCTAAAATCTGACCAAGGAGCTCCATGCCATAATTCTCACAGGTCGTTGAGGAGTGGGACATGCAGAACTACATCAGGGAAAACCAAATAGGAATGCTACATTTCAAGACTTGAGGCCTAATATAAGAAAGGGATAAGTAATCTAAAAACTGACCTAAACCAGGTGGGGAAGAGAGTATCTAGCTTAGAGTGCATAATGGAGGCTAGACACACACATAAAGGGTTTTCATGGACCACACTACTCAGTTATAAGATCTTTTATTTCACAAAGGATGATATAGTAAACTGCAACAAAACAGAATCTGCATCAGGGGAGTGCCAGAAGAGAGGAAACCCCTACTATTGCTGAAATTCAATTAACTGCTTGGCAGGCAACTGGACTCTGAACTGAGCAATGAAAGGGCCTACAGATCCCTGAACCCCAAGACCCAAGAGACATTTGCAGCATACACCTTTCACTGACAAGGAAGTTATCATGGCTGCAATGCGCACCAGAGAGAATCTGACCTGAATACATAATACTATCCGCCTACTGTAATAGACTTACCCGTTCACGATCCGGGAGTCCAGTGCCGCCTACCCCCTCTGCATCACTCTGCTCCTCCTCCCTCTAGCCGACTGTCAGTTTAAAGCCGGGAAGTAAAGCCCTAGTAATGAAGCAGACGCTAAGCATTTCCCCTGCTCTGCCAACACCGCTCTCCATCCTGAAAAGTAAACGACCAGCAAATACTCACCTTAACCCTCTCCATCCTGGAAGTAAAGTAATTGCATAAGCAACTACCCTTCCCATCCTGGGCAAATACTCACCTTAACCCACCCCATCATAGATTTGTAGCCATTGTATGTGCAACCACCCTCGCCATCCTGGTGGATAACGGAATACAAATTACCCATGCACTCGCAAACCTGGGTTAAAGCTGCATGCTCGCCTCCACTGTGCATGTCAAGGAGCTCGCTGTGCACTTGAAGCTACAATTCATCTTCCCTACAACCTCGGCAAGATTATCCACTTTGATATTTCAGCTACACCATTCAAGTACACAACGCAAGGACTCACAGGGAACATTTATGCAATGTGCTCCCACTGACACCTCCGCAAGCATCCAACGCAGCTAACCGCAAATATACGATGTAACCCTATCAACCTGTGCTGAATCTTATTCACACCACTGTTGTATATGTGCTTAAGAGAGAGGTGATTAACTGATAGAGTTCAAAGGACTCATTATCCCTGTAGGGAATATTGTACAATCCCAATTCCCAAAAAGCTAGGACACTGTGTAAAATCTACATAAAAACAGAATGCAATGATTTGAAAATCTCAAACCCATATTTTATCCACACTAGAAAACAAATCAAATGTTTAAACTAAGAAAATGTATCATTTAAAAAAATTAAAATAAAGTAATTTTGAAATTGATGGCAGCAACTGTTTTCGAAAAAGTTGGGACAGAGCAACAAAAACTTGGCAAAGTAAGTGGTACTAACAAGAAGAGCTGGAAGAACGTTTTGCAACTAATTAAGTTACTTGGCAACAGGTCAGTAACATGATTGGGTATAAAAAGAAATTCTTAGAGAGTCTGAGTGTCTCAGAAGTAAAGATGGGCAGAGGTTCACCAATCTGAAAAGCTGCATCTAAAAATTGCTGAACAAATTTCAGCATGTTCCTCAGCGTAAAATTGCAAAGACTTTAAATATATCACTATCCACAGTACATAATATCAAATGATTCCGAGAATCTGGAGAAATCTCTGTGAGCAAGGGACAAGGCTGAAACGCAATATTGGATGCCCGTGATCTTTGGGTCCTCAGACGGCACTGCATTAAAAACACTGCATGGGCTCAGGAATACTTCGAAAATTCACTGTCTGTGGGCACAGCTCGCCGTGCTATTCAAAAATGCAAGTTAAAGCTCTATCACGCAAAGAAGAAGCCATATCTGAACATGATCCAGAAACGCTGCTGTCTTCTCTGGGCCAAAGCTCATATATAATGTTCTGTTACAAAGTGGAAACCTGATCGAAATTTGACATTCTTTTTGGCAACCATGGGTGTCTCATTCTCTGGATTAAAGAGGAGAGGGACCTTCTGGCTTGTTATCAGCACTCACTTCAAAAGCTTGCCTGCATCCCTGATGGCATGGAGGTGCATTAGTGTTCATGGAATGGGCAGCTTGCACATCTGGAAAGGAAACATCAATGTTGAAAGATATATCCAGGTTTTAGAGCAGCATGTGCTCCCATCCAGACGACGTCTTTTCACCAAGACAATGCTAAACCGCATACTGCATCTTTGTAGTAGAAGAGTCATCTGACAATATTTGGCACATCTTGAAATGAAAAATACGACAAAGACAACCCAGGACCATTGAGCAGTTAGAATTCTATATTAGGCAAGAATGGTTCAACATTCCTCTCTCAAAACTCCAGCAACTGGTCTCCTCAGTTCCCGGACATTTACATACAGGGTTATTCACAAAAGGGTGAAGAGTTTGGAGAAGGCAGAAGTGAACAATTTAGGACAAATTAGCTGAGCTGGAAAGTGAGCTGAATTGGATAATTTTTCAAAATCAGCTATTTTGGCCTAGATTGTTCACTTCTCCTGCCTTCTCCAAACTCGTCACCCTTTGGTGAATAACCCTGATAGTGTTGTTAAAACAAGAGAAGGTGCTACACTATGATAAACATGGCCCTGTCCCCACTTTTTTGAGAAGTGTTGCTGCCATCAATTTCAAAAAAAAATTTTTTTTCATAAAATGGTACATTTTCTCAGTTTAAATATTTGATGTTTTCTATTGTGAATAAAATATGGGTTTATGAGATTTACAAATAATTGCATTCCATTTTTATGTAGAATTTACACAGCGTCCCAACTCTTTTTGGATTGGGGATGTATATATTTTGGACTCTTTTCGTTATTGATACTTAACCTGTATGAAGTAGTACCATTTACTGGCCTTCTGGAACTCTTTCTATCTGGGACTTCTGTTATTTAGGTATTTCTTCTCTCCAAAATATCCCTTGGACGCCTACTAAACTCTTTCCTGTGGATAGCCCCAACAGCAGCCACACTGGCAGCTGAAATCCATTACAGATAATTCCCTGAGAGACTTGATAGCTCTTACACCTACTCTAAAGGTGCCCATACACTGCACGATTATCGTACGATAATCGTATGCGATCGGTTTTTCGTACGATAATCGAGCAGTGTGAACGGAAACGTGCGACCGTTTTCTACTGTACGGTTGCACGTCTTCTGTCGAACCAGCATGTTCGAAAACCAGCCGGGAATCGTACGATTCTCGGCTGGTTAGAACGGTGCTCGGAAGACAAATGCCGAACGGGCCGGTGTGCGCACGCGCACACTGCCCGTTCAGCATTGCGGTCATCGGAAGCCCGCCCCTTAGGGGGGCGGGCTTGCGATGATCGAGAGTGCGATCAGCCTGTCCAAGATAGGCAGATCGTACGTTTTTTTAATCCCTGTACAACCATCGCAAGACTAAAGTCTTGCGATGGTTGTAGAGTGTATGGCCACCTTTAAACTCCCCAATCAGACTCTGATTTTCTGCAAAACTCAGAAACCACTACTTGGTCCCACTAAATGGTGACTATTGTCTGTGACCTGCTCTCCATGGGAAATCAAGTCAAGAGTCTCAACTTTATCCATCACATTGGGAAGAACCCTCCTTTCTACTGTTTGTTGCACGGTGCCATGCGTGATTGTCACTGCGAGCACCACTACAAGTACTTGGGCCGGGAGCGCTGTGAGGAGTGACACATGCGGCCGCTGTCACCCGGTCATTAACTTCAATGGGTACAGTGGTTGCATCTGAATTTTATAATGCTGCTATAGTAGTGTGAACAGGGCCTAAAGGAAAAGTAAAGGTGAAATATAACAATTCTGGATTTAACCAATTACACTGCACAACAAAGTTTTTGCTTCTTGAACACTGTTGGGTGTTCCTTATAGATTTTTGGCTGCTGATCACGAAAATCACATCCAAATTTGCCCATCACATACAGTTTCATTGAAATCTTCAGTTTTGTCATGTTTTTTCTTATATTTGTGTCCAAAAATGTTTGCTTCTGTAAGAGACCTATGAACAATGTTTTGTGCAGTCCAGGCATGAAATCAGACCAGGTTGGAAGCTGTTCTGTGGAAGTAGGCAGCCTGGGTATGCTGGGCAGGCCAGAGCCAGCTTGACACTGTCTCAGCAGGCTATAAAAGTGGTTTGTATACACAGATGCTCCTCATTGGATTAATATAGACCTTATAGTGTGTACGTATTGTTTCAGACTATAGCATTGCCTCAGTAGCACTGTAACAAGTAAGTTAGATGTTATAGACGGTTTACAGGACGATTGGTGTCGGTCGATATGTCTCGTCAATGTTGTAACAGCCTTTATACATTCTGCTATATTTGTGGTGAGTATAAGCTTGTGTGACGGACTCCCTGATACCCCGACTGGATATCTCCGTCTTAAGTCTGTTCCCTGGGTGCTGGAACCAGAAGCAAGTGAATATAGCATGGGCTTACCCCAAGAATCAGAAAACACTGACTTTGGAGTGGAAACATTAACTGGTTTATTGAAAAAAGCATGCAGAGTTTATACCTCACAGAATCAGATAAGAGTTCAGTGTGTTACATTGAAGAGTTCCGACCCCTAGACAGCCAGGTGCCACACTGGAATTCCTTAAGCACAGACACTCTTTGAAATTAATGTCCTTAATTAGAGAAGAGCGTGATCACATCATCCCAAACAATGGCCACTCCAGACAGCCTGCTGCCATCACAAAAATACGTTTACCAGCGATGGTATTCAAACAAGATGGAAGTCCGGATGGTTCAAATCAGGTCAAATAGTGACGTGCTCTCTCTCTCTCTAGATAAAATATTAAACAGGAAAACACACACAGCAAACAAAGTTCTCCAGGGTAATAATTCTCTGCAGCCCTAGGTCCGTCACAGCATGTTCATCAGAGACGTTCAATTACTGCTCATGTGAAGAAAGCATATAATCTGTACTTCGGCTGTAAAATTGGTGATCAAGACAAGGAATGGGCACCTCACATTTGTTGTGCGACATGTGCTGACTGTCTGAGAGCCTGGCTCAGATGCACTCGAAAGACAATGACGTCTGCTGTCCCGATCATATGGTGAGAACAGAAAGACCATGTGACGGACTGTTACTTCTGTTTGACTAATGTGTCTGGTTTCTCTGCCAAAAACAAGAAGTCAATTGAATACCCTAATCTGCCTTCAGCAATGAGACCCGTTGTACGAGACCTACCTGCAGATGGACTCCTGCTCAAAAACGTGCACGCACACAAGTATGCAATCCATTGCCCAAAGTTCCTGGAAAATGCGCATTAGCACGTGAACGCGCGCGCACAGGAACGTTGATGCGCAATAGCACACGTACGTGAGCGCGCAGAAACGTGCTCGTTAGTGTACAGGTGCACTCTCATTAGCGTGCACACTATCATATTTAAACAGACATGAAGCCATGACCAATTTGCTGAGTGGTTTTCAGCTTGTCCCTGTGTGCTCTGTTCTTGTATCCTGACGTCCTGTGTATGAACCCGGCTCCTGATCTGTGATTCGGCACCTCAAGATGCGGCTCCCTATGTATGAACTCGGCTTGAACCTGACTTCCCTCTTGGTCTGCCACTTGGTGGATCGCTCCATCAGCATCTTGAGCAACGACATCCTGGAAGTGCTTCCTTGGCCTCATACACGTTGCCTGCTCTGGTTTCAAGAGGTCCCGGTGTCATCTCGGTCCTGCTGATTCACCAGCTGGTCCAACGCACTCAAGCCGCCCTCAAGAACCGGCCAGCCACCCGTATCAGCACCTGTGCCCCGCTCTGTCCTTATATCCCCTGTCACTACTTCCAGAGGTGTGGGACAAGAGGTGCAAGGGCAGCCCCCTTCTTAGCTGAGTCTCCGGTCAGGTACATGATGCCACATGACGACAGTCTTCCAATTCTGAAACCACCAGAGGAATGGACCTTAGACGAACCAGATGAAGAAACTGCAATGCAGGGAACTGTCAGTAACATTGATCCGGATTTTGAACCGTGCTCCTCATGCGATCCACATCTCATAACACAATCAGAATTAAATGATCTGGTCAGAAACTTGGGTCTGTCAAAAGCAAAAGCCGAATTGCTGGGTTCTAGACTGTAGGAATGGTGTTTGCTGTCACCATGTACGAAAATTTCTGTTTTTCAAAGCCGCCAAGATGATATAACCAAATTCTTTGCACAAGTTGACAGTCTCTGTTTCTGTGTTGACATCAAAGGATTGTTCTCTGCTTTGGGCTGTAAGCATGGCCCGCAAGAGTGGCATCTCTTTATTGATTTGTCAATGTTAAGCCTCAAAGCTATTCTGTTACACAATGGCAACGTTCACCCGTCAATACCTGTTGGCTATGCAGCACACATGAAAGAAACCTACGAGAACATGGAAATGTTCCAGAAGCACATCCAGTACAGCAAGTACAACTGGGATATCTGTTTAGATCTGAAAGGTTTCACCAGACATTGCTACAATGGAAAAATTATAGCAGGGCAACTGGAATCCGTCAATGCTTGCTGACTTCTGTTGGACACTGCAACGTGATGCACTGCACTGGACTGTGCAAACGAACATACAAACGAAAATCAGAAACAAAACACCTTTAATTATGTTCAACCTAATAGCGTATTAAAAGCATAAACACAATTACATACGTTATTGCCGGTAAACAGTTAACTGTCTAGAGCAGGGGTGCCCACAATTTTTCCTGTTAAGAGGTACTTTTTAAATGATTAGCTACATGAGATCTACCAACAAAAAAAAACCTCCCTCACTCTCTCTCCCATGGCTGTCTCTCCTTGCTCTCTGCTGGCTTTCTCTCCTTGCTCTCTCTCCTGGCTCACCTTGCTGTATTTTGCAAACAGTGCAGTGCAACAGGCTGTGTAAACTAATATTCTTTGATGTAATACATAGCACTTCAACCACCAGTATCCACCAGAAAGGTGTCAGGTAGCTTGGCTCAGCAGACTCAGGAAATAGGTAATCATGTGTGCACAGCTAAATAAATGTACCAAAATGGAATAAAGGGGCCGTCATTCACACCCTTCGTGATCTACCAGCATCAGCTTTGAGAGCTACTGGTAGATCACGATCTACCCAATGGGCACCCCTGGTCTAGAGGAACTCAAAGTTCCTACGTGATGCAGCAAAACCAAAACTATATTTGTGCATACCCACCAGGTACCTTAGCAAAAACGTCTTAGGAAGAAAAACGTTTTACAAAAATTGTTGTGCAGTGTTATTTTTGCTATATAAATACTAATGGTCTGCATAACTGAGGACGTGTGTCCAATGCCTAAATACAATAGTGGTCATTTATTTAGCAAATTAGCAACATAATTCACTGCAAATTAGGCTGCCTCTCGTTGATTAAATTCTATGTGGCAGGTTAAGAATCCTATGTGCATGTTTTCCTGGCCAGCTACGTGAGACATTATGCAAAGTTCTGAGACAGATTTTCACTCTAAACAGACGCATAGTTAAGTGGTTGGGGTCAGGTTTTATTCTGTGAATTTGCAACTTCAGAGCAGTTGAGGATGGAAGTTAAGACTCATGAAACAACCTTGTAATAAATCTGTCTCACAATTTTTACTTTACCATGCGACAGGATTGATAAATGTCCCTCATTGTGCTGGAAACGTTGCCCCAACTGTCCCTCATTTAGAAGCAATCTGTCTTTCCTCCTCAGTTGTCCCTCTTCTTTGGTTTAAAGTATAGCACTCTATGGAAACCTGGTAGGTGTCCATCTTTCTCATCTCAGTAAGTTGCTTCCTAGGTGCACTGACCATGTCAACCTCTTCATATAACTGCCTGCCTCTTGCTTTATAAAAAGCTGGACATAAACATAATAAAATCTGATTGTACAACCTTCTTTAGTCTGCATTCACAGCTGAGCGACATAAATATGCGCGTTTTCAACACATTTTTGTGCAGCACATTTTTACGTGCGTAAGACACACATACCTCATGTCGCGCATATTTAAAAACAGATTGTGACACATTGAGGTCAATGGGCAAAAATGCTGCTGTGTTTCCATTGAAGTCTATGGGGCCATGAAGCCCAGAATCTGCCAAAAAGAACCTCTGTACTTTCTTCCAGCAATGGGCGGTTTGCTACAGGCGACATGGCGCTCAGATGTGAGCATGACTTTTGAAATAAATGGATGGCTTTTTTTAGCGTTTTTTTTTCACCAGAAAAAGCACTACAAAAGGCTCAGTGTGGTTGAGGGCTTAGATCAAGTAGTGCAAGGGTCTTTCTGATTAGGTACAGATTGGATGGATAGACTAAATAGGGCCTCATGTTACATAGCTTTGGTAAATCTAAAGTTCAGATATTGTATGGCAAGTTGGTTTGGTGAGCCTACAGTCTATCATGCAAAGATTGTATAGTCCGATTATAATGTGTATGGTGACCCTTTAGCTGGCCATACACTGTACAATCTAATTGTACTATCTCCTTTAAAGTTACCATCATGGGCCTACAAGCTACAAGCATGGGCCTGCATGATTGGATTTAAATGGAATTAATTGTTTAGGTAGAGGAGGAGGCAGCAGAGGAGGAACGGGGCGGGCAGGGGAGGAGGAACGGGCGGGCAGCAGAGGAGGAACGGGCGGGCAGCAGAGGAGGAACGGGGCGGGCAGAGGAAGAAGAATGGGGGGGGGAGCCCAGGACACAGAATGCTGCAGCCAGCTCCAGCGGGGAGGAAAACAGAGGAGCAGAGCATCGGCAACTAATCGAAAAGCAACTAATCGATTATGAGAATCGTGGCCAACGATTCTCATTATCGATTATAATCAATTTCATTGATTTAGTTATTGCAGCCCTATGGTACACATGCAACACATAATACGCACATGTTACACATACAACACATAATACGCAGACAGCACACATACAACACATAGTATGCACACAGCACACATACAATACATAATATGCACACGTTACACATACTCGTATAACACAATACACACCCAGCACACATAGCACACATACAGCACATAGTACACACAGCACACAAACAGCACATAGTACACACTACTTACAATTGTTGTACATCTCTATTCAGCCCATCCACAGTCCACTATGAGCAGCCCATGGAGGATGAGAGGAGGCTGAGACATGGGGGAGGCTTTGGGTCCCAAATGGGAACAGTCCCTGCTTCGGGGACTCCGGGTGATGCCTGAACGGCCCTATTCATCCCAGTGTGGAGATCAACCAGGGTAGCCGGAGAGGAGGCCGCGGGTCCTCAGGCAGTGCCCGAACAGTCAATAAGAGTTCACAAACATGCGAGTGAGGTGGGGAGAGGGAAGGAGTGAGGGTGCCCGCAGCCCAACTATCAATTATTATCGACTTTATTGATTCATTGTTTCAGCCCTGCACGCTACCATGCAATGCACCTACAGTGCATTACAGTTACAGGCAGGTTCATTGCGTTGCCATTCATATGAATACCAGCCCAAACACACATCCTGGTCAAAATGCATTCGACCGCACTGCAACACGCAGTAACACAATACTGTGTGTTGTGGTGCGGTTGAAAAAAGTAGTGCATGCACTGCACCACACCGTGGTACTGCACACCCTGGTACTGCGTGTTGCAGTGAGGTTGAATGCATTATGGCAAGGAGATATATTTTGGGGTGTCATTGAAATGAATGGCAACGCAATGCACCTGTCTGTAACTGTAATGCATGGTAGGTGCATTACGCGGTAGCGTGCATTAATAGCACGGACCTGTGCAAATAACTAACTGCATTGGTGTGAACGGCCCTTAGAGTGCCCCTTTATTTTGCTGTCTTTCAGCCAGCCATAACCTAGCACAGGTCGGCAATCGTGGTCCACATAGAACCAATGCACAGTCTGACTCTGGACTGTGGTCTGCCACCAATACGTAGGTGTCATACTGTATGTTCCAAGCACAGAATAATCTATATGTGACTTTAATTTTCGTTTGTGACTATACAAATCTATTGATAAAATCAATCAACACTGGAGCAGTAGCCCTTAGTAACCACTCAGCTTCTCCCTTTCATTTTCAAAGCTTAACTGAAGCTTATTGGTTACTATGGGCAACTGCTCCAGAGTCTGTCTGCTCCCATTTAAATACATTCCCAACGCAGTTAAAAAATGTTGCACTGATATTTCATGTGGTACTTTTATATTTGAATAGGATTTTATTATTTGCTGGGGATAAAGCGCGGAACTTTTGCAAGGTAATACCTGTTTAATAGGCATTGAATAGATTGTTCAGGGAATCCCTAAATTTAAAACTGGCCATACATATTACAATCTGATTGCACAATCTTCTCTATGTATTTTTAGTTTGTACAGAGAATATATAAACAGATCATAAAATGAATTTCTTGGCGTTACTTTACCTGTTGTAAACTGTTGCTTCTGGTTTAAAAAAAGATTAAAAGATATATTCATTCAATTAAATTCACAGACACGCACGTTCAAAGAAAACCTGCTCCTTTGGCACACATTCACCCACCGCGAGCTTTTAAAGGAGAACTATGGGGTCAGTGCTTTTCCCCGTCACCCAAAGCTCAGTATACCACGAGCTACAGCTTGCGGTATAATGAGATGCCGCAGCCGGGACAGATCCCGACAATACTGTCTGGATCCACCCAGCTGCGTGAGTGACAGCTGACTCGGCCTATCTAGAGGCAGAGCCAGCTGTACCCGCCCCGTCCGTTCCGCCAGTCAGCGCTGGAGGATCGGAGCGGGGAGGGGGGAATCCCTGCAGGGAGCCGTGAGTGACAGTCACGGCTCTCTGCAGGCACAGGATCAAGAAGTGATTACTTCCCGATCTATTGAACCGAGGCGTGACAGTTTCTTTGTCACATGTCGGCTCAAACTATGAGGATGAGTGATTTTCACTTGCCACATAGTTCTCCTTTAAAGAAGAACTTTGGGCAGATAAAATCTTTACCCTTGCAGTGGGGCTACCCTCGCATTGCAAAATGCTTGTTTTGTCTGGGGAGCTAAAATAAAGATATACTCACCCGAACCACAATCCCTACTGGCTGTTAGACCAGTCCCTTTAGCCTCGCTCACCCTCTGCTCTGGCAGTCTAAGGTCCTGTGAGTCATCACGCTCTTTACAGTGTATAGGACGTGAGGACGCTGAGGGATATTCCATCGCTGGAATCGAGGAGGAAACAGGCTGAAGGGACCGGTCTAGCAGCCAGCCAGGATTGCAGTTTGGGTGCGCATATCTTTTTTTTTTTTAGTTTCCTAGACTAAATGAGCACTGAGCCCCTGCAGTGCAGGGGTAGCCCCATTGCAAAGGTTAAGGTTTAATTTGTCTGGAGTTCCTCTTTAAAGCTTATTTGCACGTCTTTCACGCAATCACAGGCTAAAGCATTTTAATTTTAAACAATGGAAAGCTAATCAATAGGAGGAGGAGACTGTTTACCACATGACCACATGAAAAACGCACACTACCATTGAAGTCTATGGCTCCAAAGATGTGTGTGTCTGCCCGACAGAAAGTTTGTGCACCGTTTTTGAGCTTCAAGCAATAGGCGACAATGCTCAGACGTAAACAGGCACCATTTACAATAATGGGATTCTTCATGTTGAGCGTTGTTGTGCTTTGGGGAACACAGGACAAATGCTTAGATGTAAACAGGCACTATTGACAAAAATGGGGTTCTTTATGTTGAGTGTTGTCGTGCTTTGGGAAACACACGACAAAATGCTCAGGTGTGAACAGGCACCATTGACAATAATGGTAATCTGCATGTTGAGCTTTGGACACATTTGGGGAAATACGCGGCAACGTGCTCAAGGGTGAAAGGGTGCTCCTAGTAATCAAACCTCCAGATCCAGATGAGGGCTGACCAGGCAGCATCCCCCTCCTTTAAAACTACTGGAATGTCCTGCTGTGGAATCACAGGTACCAACACAGTCTCAATGTATACAGGGTCTTCTAGCTTTACAGTTTAATATGCTAGGTGAATATGTTCAGCCAGGTCAGGTATCTCACCCTTCATTTTTGTTTTGTTACTATTTATATTCCACACGACATTCACCTCCAGCATCACTGTCTTATCCTGCATCCCCGGGTCTCTCCCCCTTCTCCATCCATCACCTGCCAATACCAAGCAAGCTATACGTATATTCTTGCTATTCCCAGATCGTTCTCACCTTTTCCAGGATCCCCGACAGCTGGATCCAGCAGCTCTCCACACTCGATCTCCTTGTCGGGTCCCTCCATAGCCCCCCTGTATCCTCCTTCTATCACTGACAGCTCGGGAGGCTTTGCCTGTGACGTCATGACGTCGTGTTTCATGTCCGCAATCTCCCTATCACAAGGCGGGGATTAAGAGGTGTGATCGACCATGGTGAGTGAGGGCGAGATAAGGACGTTCCCTTGCTGCCCGGGATTTAAAGGGTGTTTGCTAATGCTAAAAGAATCATTCCAGAAGTCTGCCCTATCTCCTTGCTGTGGAACATTGATGGAGATACGATTCTTCCTTCTCATCTTACATACACACATTGCCTTAAAGAACAGTACAGTCATATACATCTAACTATAAGGACCCATTCACACTGAGCGATTCGCAAATCGCGCGTTTGTCGCACGATTTGCATTTTGCGCGATATCGCGCGTTTGTCACGCGATATCGCGCAAATGCTTGCATTGAGCAAGCTAGAATCGCGGCAAAATCCGCTCCAAAAAGGGTCCTGCTGTAGCGACGCACGACCCGCGAGCCCCATTGCCATGCATTTGAGAGCGATATCGCGCGGTAAATAGAGTTCACTCAGTGTGAAGGGGGCCTTAGTGTTGTTTACACATACACTATATTGCCAAAAGTATTGGGACGCCTGCCTTTACACGCACATGAACTTTAATGGCAACCCAGTCTAAGTCCGTAGGGTTCAATATTGAGTTGGCCCACCCGTTGCCGCTAACAGCTTCAGCTTCAACTCTTCTGGGAAGGTGTCCACAAGGTTTAGGAGTGTGTCTAAGGGAATGTTTGACCATTCTTCCAGAAGCGCATTTGTGAGGTCAGGTACTGTGAGGTGATGTTGGACGAGAAGGCCTGGCTTGCAGTCTCCGCTCTAATTCACCACAAAGGTGTTATATGGGGTTGAGGTCAGGGCTCTGTACAGACCAGTCAAGTTCCTCCACCCCAAACTCACTCATCCATGTCTTTATGGACCTTGCATTGTGCACCGGTGCGCAGTCATGTTGGAACAGGATGGGGCCATCCCCAAACTGTTACCACAAAGTTGGGAGCATGAAATTCTCCAAAATGTCTTGGTATGCTGATGCCTTAACAGGGGCGGACTGACCATTCGGTCCGTCGGGCACTGCCCGAGGGCCCGCGGCCTTCAGGGGACCCGTAACCCAGGGCCTAAACTAGTGCCACGGGCGCCGCATAAGGTGGGGTCGCTGCCGGCAGATCCAGCCATCGCATACAGCTCTTGGCCGATCTGCAGCTGCAGGCGGCTGTCTGCTGGGTCCTCACGGCCGAGGCCCAGGGCTGCCCCCTGCAGTGCCTGCAGGCTTTTTTTTATTCTCGGCTCCCTCCACAGTTTTCGGCGGCTGACGGGCCCCCTCATCTCTACGCCGGGAGTGTCGGAAAGACCTCATACTCCTGGCGCAGAGATGAGGGGGCAGGCTGCTCCAGTTTGATAAATTCCCCTCACTGTGTTCTAGTGCAGTGCAATCACAAAAAAATAGTGCATGCCTGATTTTTTGTGATCACACCGCACTGGTACGCAGTGCATTGAGGTACCACATGTTCCAGTGTGGGCGGGAGACATGTCTGCAGTTCCATTGACATGAATGGAGCCACCACGCCCCCTCCCACCCCAGAATGAGCCTTTGTTTATGCGATCCATTACGTTCATCCCATGAGACTGTGCGATGAATGCACTGGATAGTGTGAATGGGCCCTGAGTGATAAACACACCTTCATAAGGTTGTTCTGGACACTGTTCTGCCATACCTGCCTGATAGTTACCCTAACAGTGACTGCGGATGGCGCCGCAAATGTCAGCAATTGTTAGATGTCAGCAATTGCTAGATGTCACCAGCACACCAAAATCCTTCTTAGGATAAGCAAATGTTCATTTATTGAAGTTCCTTGTCATATAAACAACAGTTGTTTATATGACAAGGAACTTCAATAAATGAACATTTGCTTATCCTAAGAAGGATTTTAGTGTGCTGGTGACATCTCTACACAATCTCTAATCGGGCGGCTGCTCACTCCCAATTAGAGCCTCGGGAGGCCCCAGCGGGCGGCCCTCTAACATGCCTGATTAGAGGGCTGTGCCTGCCTGATCTGTGACACAAGAATGTTTATAGAGGTGGGACTTGTGGGAGGGGCTCGTATATGAGCGGAGCACAAGGGGGCCCCATAACCATGTATTGCCCGGGGGCCCCATGTGTTGTCACTCCGCCCCTGTGCCTTAAGAGTTCCCTTCACTGGAACTAAGAGGCCAAGCCTAACCCCTGAAAAACAACCCCACACCATAATCTTCCTTCTACCAAACTTTATACTTGGCACAATGCAGTCAGGCAAGTACCGTTCTCCTGGCAACCGGCAAACCCAGACACGTCCATTGGATTGCCGGACAGAGAAGTGTGATTCGTCACTCCAGAGAACATGTCTCCACTTCTCTAGAGTCCAGTGGCGGCGTGCTTTACACCACTGCATCGGACGCATTGCATTGCACTTGGTGTTGTAAGGCTTGGATGCAGCTGCTCGGCCATGGAAACCCATTCCTTGAAGCTCTCTATGCACCGTTGTTGTGCCAATCTGAAGGCCACATGAAGTTTGGAGATCTGTAGCTATTGACTCTGCAGACAGTTGGCGACTTCTGCGCACTGTGCGCTTCAGCATGCGCTGACCCTGCTCTGTCATTTTACGTGGCCTACCACTTTGTGGCTGAGTTGCTGCTGTTCCCAGTTGCTTCCACTTTGTTATAATACCACTAACAGTTGACCGTGAAATATTTAGTAGCAAGGAAATTTCACAGATTCACGTCTGTACAGCCGCTGGATCGTTTGTACATTGTTGTATATTGTTTTGATAAACATTTGCGCAAAAACCGTGCAACATAAAAAATTGCAACTAGCATTTTTTTTATTCTAAAGGGCCTCTGCTTTCAGAACATATATCATTGTTTGGGAGTTTGAAGCTGATTTATATTTTATCATGTGTGTGCAAATAGTGAGAAAATGCTCCGGACAGCAAGTGGTTAACCAGTTGACATCCGCGGTCTTAAACCCCCTTCCCATCCAGGCCGTTTTTCAGGATTCAACACCGGGTCGGGTCTTTTCTGCCCGTGCGTGCCCGCTAGGGGGCGCGCGCGAGCAGAAAAAAAATGCCGTCTGGAGACGGCAACCCGCCAATGCTGCAGTGCCGTCCGTCCGTTTTTTTTACAACGGGCGGACGGCAAGTGGTTAAAAAAATGTTTTTGCTTTTTTTTACATTTTTTTATATATGTTACTTTATTTTTTATTTGATTTGTTTTACATTGTGATAGCAACTGTATTGCTATCACTTAGGGGGCTAACAATCCCCCAATGTAATAGAAAATATAATGTGACAGGTCCTCTTTATGGAGACGTCGGAGGTCTTTCAGATCCCTAATGTCACCTAGAGACCCCAAAGAAGCTGATGAAGCAGAGATCTGCTTCACCAGCTTCTTCGCCTGGCTCTAAGAGCCGGAGAATGTGCACAGTAACACCAGAAGTGATGTAATGCACATCACTTGCGGGTTCAGTGATCGGAGGGGAGGTCAGCGGCTGGAAGCTGGCTGATCTCCCTCTGATCGATGCGGGGCAGAGGCGTAGCAAGGTCATGGGGCGCCCGGGAGCAAGTCTTTCATTAGCACCCCCCCACAAACCAAACCATACCATATTTCAATGCTCTGGACCCCTACCTAGGTTTTCCCCTCCTGATCCACCACAGAGGTGAGGCTTTAAATCTCCTCATTCTCCAGTGGTGCTGTGTTAATTTAGGAGCCACATCTGGACTCACTTCTATTTTACTGGTGCTTCCTCTTCTAATCTTTCATGGCGGAGAGACTTAAATGAAGTGATTTCAAGCCTCACCTCCGTGGTGGATCAGGAGGGGTGCTGCCAAAAGAGAGCACAGAAGTGGGTCTAAAGACACTGGTCCACCATTGAGGCCTGCCACGCAGCAATACATAATACAGCGACTACCACCAGCTATAGAGGACTACAAATCCCAGAAATATATTATGCAGCAATGCAGAATAATGTGAAGCTACATACTCTGTGTTGCTCCAGGGTGGCGACCTGATGTCTCAGGTGGACTGCAAAAAGTCTAAGGTGGGCTATGCAGAGTCTCTGGTGAGCTGTGGGGGTCTCGTGTGGGCTGTGGAGGTTCTCAGGTGGCCAGTGGGGGCTCTCAGGTGGCCAGTGGGGGGTCTTGGGTGGGCTGCGTGGAGTCTCAGGTGGCCTGTGGGGGTTTCAAGTTGGGCTGTGCGGATTCATCCATCATTATTATTATTCTTAATAATTTTTATTAATTTTAGTCTTTGTTACTTTTTATAATTTATTTTTTCTTTTTACTTTTTTTCACTTAACTTTATTGCTATCACACAGGAGCTTCCAATACAGGAGTTCTAGCGCAGCACTGTGCTGGAACTCCTGTGACAGCTGAGATGGGAAGGCTGCGAATGCAGTTCTCCCTTCTCACGGTTTACACAGAGCAGAGCGGAGAACGGATGTCCTCTGCTCTGTTCCACACTCTCCATCTGTGTTGCGATGCTAATGGATATTTCAGACATCCACAAGTAGCGTCTGCTTGGTTATTGGCAGGGAGCTGGTTTCTCACAATGGGTGGTGCCTTCTAAACAGACCAAACTGGTTTTTGACAATGGTGTGGCTGCCCTGTATTGTTCGTATCACAATGGGATGGTGTTATGGGGAAGCCTTGTGTAAACAATCACACCTAGGTTGGTCAAGACTTAAATCAATCTTGACTACTGATGGCAATTCTTGATGCTTTGCTGCCACCTAGAGGTGGGAAACTGAAATGCATTGTATTTCACATTCATACAAGTTTTAAGGGGCAACACCCACAAGTGGGAGGCCATTTTCTCTGAATAAAAGCCAGCAGCCCAAAGGTTCAGCAGGACTTCAAAGGATTTCACAAGAGGACTGAACTCTAATACAAAGGACTTAGCAGAGACTGGAACTTGAAGCCATTTTCCTGCGAACGCCTAAGTGCCAAGAAGTCCTGCTCATTATGGAGTTTACAGACTCTGCCACTTGAAGCTAAGTACTATTTTAGTGTTTTGTCTCTTAGAAACTATTACATGTACTAGAAGGATAGTGTAGTGGGTGCATGTGATTTGTTTGTAGCAGCCTGTATGTATATTTTTCCTTGTTTTTTTGCTTTTCCTGTAACTAAGTTTGTATATGCAGCGTTTTCGCCAAGTAAAGTACTTTAAATGCTACTGGGTCAGTTTCCTTGAGCTTTACTGCAAGAAAAGACAAAAGATAGAAATTCAAGTTTTGCCAAGCTTTACATTTTGGCTCGTCCTTGGGATAAGCTTACTGCTCTGGAATTTTTAGTCCAGAGCAAAACACCATCCTAAAGTGATTTCCGTGGTTCCGGGTCCCCCAGAAGAGCGGGGGACCCGAAAACCACGGCGCTGAGGGAGGAGGCCAGCAGGGGTTGCGGAGGGGACAGACAGACCATGGAAGGGGGATGAGGGGTGGGTGAGGTGATGAGCAGACTGTTTTATAAGTGATCTTGAGTGGCTGTACAGCCACCTAAGATCACTGGTACAAAACGGCTCCACTACACTACACTTAGCCCTGCTTGCCCGGAACAGGGCTAAATGTGGAAAAAAAACTGCATGGTGATACAAATTCCACACCCCTGCAGGAGCGCCCCCTCAGCCTATGCCACTGATGTGGGGAGACCCCCCATGCCGATACACTCCGTCACTCAGTACAAACTATCCTGCAGCGGTATAGACGCTGAATCATTTGTATCGTAACTGCCGACTGATTACAACAGCAGCTGTGTTCTTGCTATAACCACTTCAAGGGGCCGGCAGTATAAATACGGCCACCCCCTTGAAGTGGTTAATATATAAAATTAAAGTGCATTCCAAGTCATCAATGCATTCAATATTTAAGAATAAGGAAATATATTTTGGCCAAAAATATGTTGAGCAAGACCCTACACTAACACTAACCGCACTCCCTTTTAGCTAACACTAACTGCACGACCTATTCACTAACACTAACTGCCCCTCATCTATTTACTAGCACATCTAAGAAAAAGAAACTGGGCTGTACAGGCTCCCAGGGGGGCTGTGCAGGCTCCCAGGGGGGCTGTGCAGGCTCCCAGGTGGGATGTGTGGGCTCTCAGGTGGGCTGAGGGTACTGTGCGGGCTCCCAGGTGGGCTGAGGGTACTGTGCGGGCTCTCAGGTGGAATGCAGGCTCTATGCGGGCTCTGTGTGGACTCTCAGGTGCACTGCTGGCTCTGTGCAGTTTGTGTGTGGGCTCTCCCTCTCCACCCCCATTGTTGGGCTGCTAAAACACTTACCTTACCACTCAAGATTGCTTCCTTGATCGCTCTTTGGTAAAGCCTGCTACAGACCAAGCTCCTCCTTCTGAAAAACACTTCCTGCATGTACAGGAAGGTACCAAGTTACAGGGGGAGGGGAGGTCGGGACCGTATCAAGTGCTGTACTGCACTGCTCCCCAACCTTTTTATCGCCGCGGACCGGTCAACGTTTGATAATTTTAAACCTAAGCAACAAACTGGCCCCCAACCCCCCTGGCAGTCTCTGTACCAGAGGAGCTTACACTCTAATGCAGAATGGCACCGGCTATAGGAGGACTACAACGCACTGGACTCTGGACCCACCTGAGGCCCCGCAGAGCCCACCAGAGGCCTCACACAGCCCTGCAGAGCTCACCATAGATCCTTGGTTCTCAACTGGTGGGTCGTGACCCAAAAGTGGGTCGCGACCCTGTGTTCAGTGGGTCACCGTGTGCCTTTCACTTTTCTAAGCGAGAGGCTCCTCAGCCTCCCCCTAGCGGTTGGGGTAGGCTAGGGCTATGGCCATGGGGGAGCTCCATCCATAGGTGCATTGCTTACAGCTCCCTTGTGTGCCTTGTAGAGAAGTGATGCCTCGCAGTGGCGTAACAACCGGGGGGCGGGGGGCACTTGCCCCGGGCGCAGGACTGAGGGGGGGCACTGTCATGACCCCCGCTAAACGAAGCCCCTGGCTCCCTCTCTCTGACACGATCACCCGGCTGTCATCGGGCGGCCGCTAGCTCCTCCGAGGCCACTGCGAGCGGGCCTCTACAGTGCCTGATTGGAGGGCGCGTCTGCCTGATTCAGCCAGCCCGGATCGCATAGAACGCCACTGATGCCTCGTGTGCCTGGACCAAAGTGATGTCACATTGTGGCTCCTGGCACCTCTATAGGGTGTGCAAGGGAGCTGTACAAGTGTATTCACATATGAATAGAGCTCCTTCACAGCACAGCAGCCCACACTGAAACCCCAGGCTGAGGATCCACTCCAGTTCTCTTAAGGTAGGGAGACTGGGTGGATTAAAAAAAAACATTTTTTGGAGTGTGTGTGACTGTGGTTGTGTGTGTCTGTCAGTGTTTTTGGGGGCCCATTCACACTAGTACAGTATGTTAATCTCACTGTCCTGGATTCTGGTGTGGGAGGTGCATTGCATTGCCATTCATTTGAATGGCACCCCAAATGCATCTCCCACCCACAGTTCGATCACCTGCATCGGAACACGGTACAGCAATTCCATGCTTTCCATTGCAGTGCAACTTGGGTCACAACTTAATGACCAAGGACAAATGTGGGTCCTGAGGTTACACAGGTTGAGAACCACTGATTTAGGAAATAAATATAAATTACAATAAAATGCCACACAAAGGTTGCAAAATAGGGGACAATTATTATAAATGCAATAAGGAGGCAATGCATGGATTACAAAAAAAAGGGGGGATTTTTACAGAGGGACAGATATCTATCATGGAACTGGCAATATACAGTATGTAGTGTCTCAGTTTATATTTGATCGAGTGTATTTTCTTTCACAAACGGCACTGTTCCTTCTGGTAATGACAATAATGGCAACACTGGTAATATATGTAATATCTCAGTTTACATTTGATCAGATATATTTTTCCTACACAAATGCAACCGGCAATATACGTAATATCTCAGTTTACATTTGATCGAATATGTTTTTTCCTTCACAAACAGCAAGTCATATGTATATATAACATCAAATTAGGGCTGCAACAACTAATCGACATAATCGATTATAATCGATTATTGAAAAAGTTGTCAACTTTTTCAATAATCGATTAATCGGCTTCTGATCAGTTGGCCCTGTTCACGGCTCCACACACGCTGCGCGCCCCACCTCCTCCCTAACTCACGCTCAACGTTGCTGGAAGACTGCTCAGGTATAAGCCTGCACTTTCCCACACGTGGTGCTCTATAATGTATTGCTGGGATTTTTATTCCTCTATAGCTGATGGTACATTGTGCTGTATATTATACATGGGAATACAAATCCCAGCAATACATTATATACTGTATGTATAATGTACTATTGCTGGGATTTGTTGTACTCTATAGTTGGTGATATTCTGCACTGCGCTGTATAGAGGACTACAAATCCCAGCAATAATACATTATACAGCGCCATGTGGAATTCCACCAGCTATAGAGGAGCACTACAAATCCCAGCAATAATACATTATACAGTGGTGCACTGCCGAATACCACTGGCTATAGAGGACTACAAAACCCAGCAACAGTACATTATACAGCGCAATGCAGAATACCACCAGCTATAATGTACTATTGCTGGGATTTGTTGTGCTCCTCTATAGCTGGTGATATTCTGCATTGCGCTGTATATTGTACTATTGCTGGGATTTGTAGTCCTCTATAGCCAGTGGTATTCGGCAGTGCACCACTGTATAATGTATTATTGTTGGGATTTGTTGTATTCCTCTATAGCTGGTGGTATTCTGCATTGTGCTGTATAATGTACTATTGCTGGGATTTGTAGTCCTCTATAGCCGCTGCCATTCTGCATTGATTGCTGTATAATTTTACACTTTCCATTTCACTATATTGCACACCACACTTTTTTTTTCTTTTTTACTTCCACCGCTCCAAGCTTGCTCCTTTCAATACAAACTAGTACTCCATCACTGGAGCCATGTTTTTAAATGTATTTGATTGTTTTTCCGATTAACCGATTAATCGAACTTAATAATCGGCTAACTAATCGATTTTGAAAATAATCGTTAGCTGCAGCTCTACATCAAATATTCCTGGGTATTTATTTCCACGTATGGGAAAAAGGAAAATGGTGAGAGTTCATATGCTCATATTGGATCGGGTCATATGATATCAAGTATATGGACATTCATTTATGTATAAAGGAGGGTAGGAGTAGAGAAAATTCATGCGCTCATACATTAAATTGGGTCATGCTTAGGCATTTATGCAAGACAATATTTTAGGTTTACAAAATGACTTCATATATGTGTCCTCAATATAGTAAATCATCATCCTGAGCTTCTTCAATTATATATACATAAAATGTACATAATAATTCTCTTTTTTAGAGAGTTATTAAACCAATCATTATCCTGACCTCAAAATTGATAGATGGTAACTATGGTCTTGTGGCTCAAAAAATCTTTTATATTCACATATAATTAAACAAATGTTGGTAATTCCTAGTGTGACAAACCAAACCAAATTATGAAACAAGATTATCATACTCTAAGTTTGACATCCCAAATTCATATATTTCATGAATTCTGTGATGGATGTTTGTAAGATGTGAGAGTATATTTTATATTTCTCACTCTGAACCCCTATATTCCCCTAGTCTGTGGTCTTATGACAAACACATTAGTTAAAGGCCCATGTTGACCCTCTCTCTTTCTGTACGTCTTACAACTGTTAACTGGTCCGTGAATGCCTCAATCATCTGTTCAAAAGCAGTTGAGATCCAGTTCTATATTTATACCTTTTGGGGTCATTGTTTCCATCAAGAAGATCCACTTGGTCTCATTTTTAGAGATTTCTCTCCGTAAATGACTACCTCTCAAGTTTTTAGTTATTTTATTTATACCCATAAATGTTTGTCCTTTGGGGGGTTTTCCATGTTTCTCCCTAAAGTGTCTGGGTACGCTGTGATCTACCTTTCCCTTTTTAATATTATTGATGTGTTCTCGTATTCTAGTTCTAAGTTCCCAGGTGGTCCTTCCTATGTACTGTAGTCCACACGGACACTCCATCTTGTATGTTAAGTGTGTACACTTGCAAGAAATAAATTCTTTAATCTTAAAATTACGTTTATTATACTGGGATTGGAATTCTATCATTTTCTTCTTTTGACCCATTTCTCTGCACCCGACACATGGGTAAAAACCCTTTCCCTCAAATATGTAAATGTTTTCTTAGGGGGATCCAGTACATTATGTACCAATTTGTCCTTTAGATTGGGGGCTTTCCTATATATCACCTTTGGTTTTAATGGCATTAGGGGTCCCAATATTTTATACTTACTTAGGATGGGCCAATGTTTTTGCAAAACCTGTTCTACCTCTTTAAATTGTGTGGAGAAATTCGTGATGAATAGAATGGGTTGATCTTTTAATTTCCGTTTCCTAGGTTTCAGCATCTCTTCTCTATCTACGTTATCTATTTTTGTTCTCATTCTCTCTAATTCAGGTTTAGAATAGCCTTTCTCCAGAAATCTGGTTTGGATCTTTGATGCTTGTTCTTCAAAATCTTCTATTATTGTACAATTTCTTTTTATCCTTGTGAGTTGTCCCTTAGGCCATGATGGATGGTGGCAGCTCCCCATAGGTATGTATTCATTCCTATCAGTGGATTTAAAGAAGGTTTTAGTGATGAATTTATCTCCTTTTCCTTGTATTGTCAGATCTAAAAAATGTATACTGTTTTTACTGTAACTGTAGGTAAACCTAATTCCCTCTGTGTTGGAATTAAGATATTCAAGAAATTTTTCTAGGGAGAAAGTACTGTCTCCCCAGATCAGTATCACGTCGTCAATAAATCTTTTCCATAATTGTAAGCCAGACCACTTCCTTTCAAAAATGGAGGTTTCTTCCCATTTAGACATAAATAGATTTGCAAGGCTCGGGGCGAATTTCGCCCCCATCGCCACACCTTTAATCTGGGTAAAAAAGTTTCCTTTGTACAAAAAATAATTATTCTTAAGTGCAAGGGGGAAGGGGGTTTAACACCCCGGTCTTCAAGTGGTTAAAAAGTGATGGGAGACCATTAAGAAAAATTATTGGTTAAACCCAGAGTTGATTTTTTTTTTGCGTAATAAGAAAATTAAGATAATTAAGAGATAAAACAAAGGTTTTTTGCAGAAAACCACTTTTGGTAGTTTTCATAGATATCTGTGCATCAGCCCAAATGAGAGGCAACTGAGGAAAGGATTTGGTTCCAAATGAGGGACAGTTGGGGGTATGCTTCCAGCATAATGGGGGACATTTATCAATTCTGTAGCATGGCAAAGTAAAATTGTGAGACAGACAGGCCAGGAGCTATGGCAAGAAGTGAAATAAGCAAAAGGGCTATATGACAAGGGTGGGAAAGGGGAACTAGGAGAGAAAAGGGTTAACGAAAGGTGAGAAGCTGGTTAGAGGAGGGATACTCACGGGATTGGAGGAAAATGGCTTTCCAGGAGGGGCTTTCGGAGAGTATCCAGGAAGGAGGTGTTCCAGGAGTTCAGTGTGACCAGGAGAAGGAACGGACTTCCCACAAGCCCGCCCTGGTATGGTTTTGTGGTTGTCGAAGTTTGTCGCAGCGCTGTGGCGGTTTGGATCCTTGAAGGCATTTGTCTGGGTTGGTTATTTTCACGGGGGGGACCCATCGGTGGTGTGGGCGTCCTTCTGTAGTGGTAAGGTCAAACATCATGACCTGGTAATAGGGACCACAGTGGGTCTGCGGGCAATTTAATTACGTCCCTCGAGGCGGTGTATGGCGTTGTTATTTACAGTATAAGTATTATTTATAAGGTATGTAATAAAAGGCTGCTGTGGCCATTTAAACTTCAGCCCTGGTGTAGTGTATTAATTGGTAGGAGGGGGATGGGGAATTGAAGGTAAGGGGGGTGGTTGTCAGTTAAAGGGGGACCTCTGAGTTACCTTAGTCAAGATTTACTACAAGGTTACTTACTTAGTCATACATTCCTCAAGTCACACAGAACAAAAACCTGGACACAGAACAAAAACCTGACACAGAACAAAAACCATCTTTAGTAATAAATGTGATGCAGAACTTTGCAAAATGTCTCACTTGGCTGCCCAAGAAAACAGACGCACAGGACTGTAAACCTGTTGCAGAGACTTTACTGAACAAGAGGCAGCCTGCTTTGCGAGTAAATCCAGAATTGTTTTTTTTTTTACTAATACTTTTTCTTTCTACTGGCTTTTCAAAATAGTAAACTAGATAATTAATAGATAAGATAAAGTTTTTAGTGCAGAATAACCATTTTGGCAATGCATTTTCAGAGGTATCTGCACACTAGACCAAAAAAAAGGGATAACTGAGGAGGTAGAAGCATTAAGGGGATTTGGTTCCAAAAGAAGGAAAGTTGGAGGTATGCTGGTACACATACATAAGCTTCCAAATTATTATATTCATTAATAAGTAATGGTAATACATTGGATAGCTGGAAAGGTTGTTGACCTGAAAAGCAAAAATGAATGCATAAAAAATAAAAGCATTATATTTTACCACAATCATTGCCTCATCACGAAGAAGTACATGGCATATGTCCTTGATTCTTTTTTGCCGGTTGCTTGAGAGTGCCAGTTGTTTGAATGCCGAATAATGGGGAGTTTACTGTACATAGTTTGATATAATGGCCTGTTCCCACTGGTCTAAGGAAGAAGTGGCTTCCAATTCTTTTTTCCGCTTCTTTATTGTATTTAAAACGTGAAACAAAAATGTCATATATTGCAGCTCATCAGTCCATAGATGCAGGGCGGCCTTAGGCCTTTAGGCGCCCTGTGCGAGAAAGCTTTACAGCGCCCCTCAGTGGCCACACCCTTTAGTGATAAAAATAAAACTTTTATTCAAAGGTATTAAACTTGTAGGCACAATAGAAGTATTCTTATCAAATAAAACAACAGAAGGTAAACAATAAATGTCAAACTACAATAGAGTCTATAAAAATAAAGTGTCAGGATGTCATGCAGACCCCTTTTTTCAAGTAAGTGCATCTAGAAAAGTACAAATAAAAAACAGAACACAGACCCCGGGCTACATGTAAATTAATGAATTACTATATGTCCGAATATACGAGAAATGTATTCAGACACATAATAATAATTTGTTTGAGAATGTGCGGCGGCCATGTTGGCCACCATCATGTTCTGTGAATGCGTACCACCATCTTGGAGGCAGGGAGCATGACATTACATGACGCCACGCATGCGTGGCGTCAGCTGACCTTACACGCCGATATTGGCCCCACCATCTTGGTGTATACCTAGATATACACCAAGATGGCGGCGCCCAACACGTGCGGTTTTATATGACGTAATGCGCCCTGCCTCCAGAGCACGCCAATGGCTGAATACAAAAATAGCATATAAATGTGTTTAGTTTGATGAAACAAATGATATTTTTTTGTATTATTTATTTATTTTTTACTGTTGGGGGGGGGGGCTTCGGGGAAATATTAGGGGTCCAAACAGACCCCTGACATTTCCCTTTTAAAATAGAAAAGAAATTGAGGACACCAAATCCTCAATTTCTTTTTCTACAGCCTCAGCACTCAATGAATGGGAAGCACTCAGTACAGAGGCTTCCCATTCAAATACTTACTATCAGCTGTTTCTGAATGGGGAGGAGCCTCTGTACTGAGTGCTTCTCCCCATTGAGGAAATCTTGAATGAACATGCTGTAATGTAGATCACAGCCTGTTCATTCATAACTGGGGACACATAGCGCTATGTGTCCCCAGTTATTTACAAACACTGGAGTGATCAGACGATCGCTCCAGTGTTTGTCCTTCTCACACAGAGGATCGGTAAATATCAATGATATTTACCGATCTCCCTCTCTGCCACGCACAGAGCCGCTGTCATGCTGAAACTGGCGCTGCTTCTCTCCCCCTCACCGCTCCACCATCCTGACAGCAGGCAGCGCTCCCTCCTGCGCCCCACCCGAAGTGGGGGGGCGGACGAGGGAGCGCTGTCATATCGGCTGGCCAGCGGTGAGAGGGAGAGAAGCCGCCCACAGGACGAGCTGTGACGGCCGCACGGCGCCCTTGTTGCCATGGCGTCCTGTGCGGCCGCACGGCTCGCACACCCCTAAGGCCAGCCCTGCTTAGATGTAGGGGTTGCATTACTTTTTGCTTTTCAGGCCAACAGCAAGTACAGAAAATACCCCTTGATCTTTCTAGAAATGCAGTGTGCTTGTCACCTCCTGTGAGCCTAAGTGCTTATTCACATGAGTAGCACAATAAAACGCTTCATGGTATGACCTGCAGTCAGTACGCTGTCCAATGCTGCTTTATCTGGTTTTTGTTGTCAGATCAGTTCCTAATGTTTGTAGATTCTGCAGGCAGCATAATGCCAGTATTTGTGAACAGAGTGAGAATCAAAGTACAAACAATGCATTCTAAGGTTCATTTCTATGGGAAAGGATTGAGTTGGTTTGGTGCGATGTTGCGGATAGCGCAAGTCGATGTGTGTGGTATCTGAAAAGGTCAGGTAAAGGCAAGCTATTTCTTGTTATTCTCATGAGTTATTCCTTCAAGTAGGGGTTGTGGATAGAGGTGCACCGAAATGGAAATTTTAAAACCGAAATAAAAAAAATGTCAGGCCAAAACCGATACCGAAAATGTTTTTTATTTTTTCAATTTTTTTTCAATATTTTATTTTTTATAAACTTTTTAATGTTTTTATATTTATTTTTATTTATCAATTCATTTTTTATTAAATATTTTTATTTTTTACTTTACTTTTAGGGGCTTTGGGGAAATATTAGGGGTCAGACCCCTGATATTTTCCTTTTAAAATAGAAAAAGAGATTGAGAACATTTCGGCATTATGCCAAAAGTGCAATTTTCAGCTGATATGTTTTGGCGCCGATATATCGGTGCACCCCTAGTTGTGGATATGGGTTATCACATCTCTAGGGAGCCGTTTAAGGTTTGGGCAATCTGTAAACTCTGACAATAATAACTTTGTGAAGAATTGCTGAGGGTAACAAGGTCGTAATCATACTTTTTAAATGTTGCCATTGTAAATATTCCTCTAAATTTAACATTAATACAGAGGGATCAATCTTCTAAGTTGGCATGCTTAGTATTTGTAGATCTTCTCACAGCGCATTAAGTGAGTCTACTATATCATTGTGGGCTTTAGCATATATGTCCTGTAACTTGCCATTAAATTGTTTCAAGGATAACATGTAATTGTGTAGGGAGCCTCCAAGAGAGATCAGTATTTATTTAGCTGTGGTAGCTAATAGTGGTAGGTCAAATGTTAATTAATTATCTATAGCGTTTATAAGTTTCCTGGTGCTGTCTAGGGAAAACTCTTATCTTGTCTCTGCAATCCGCTCTCCCCAGCAACAGCTGAGGTCAGGTACAAAAGATTTATGATTGGAGGAAAACTGTTATCTTGTCTCTGTAATCCGATCATAAATCTTTTGTACCTGACATCAGCTGTTGCTGGGGAGAGCGTGTAGCCAGTGCCCAGAGCGGTAATGTCGGGGCATAAAGTGATTGACTCAGAGGTAAGTGTGATGCATTATATCATTTAAAATATTGATTTCTGAATTTTGGCTAAGAAAAGTTGGGGGCGTCTTATAGATGGAAAAATACGTCCAGTAAGCAATATTCCAGTAAGCAATACGTTTAAAAGGCTAAAAGTAAAACCCATGTGGCTGGCATCCAATGTTAAAAAAGCCATAAACTATAAGAAAGGGGCGTTTAAAAAATATAAAAATTAAGGAACACTGTTGTCATTTGAAAGCTACAAAGAATATAATCAAATATGTAAAAAGTAAATAAAGCTCTCAAAGATTCAAAACGAAGGACAGGTTGCAAAAGAGTGCGAGATTAACCCCAAAAAATTCTTTAAATATATTAATAGTAACAAATCAGGTCTGAGCATGTAGACCCCTTAAAAGATAACTCAGAGTTGGTAACTGGGGACAAAGAGAAGGCAAATCTATTAAATACATTCTTCAGCTCTGTGCACACCAAGGAACACAATGTAACTCAAGTCCACATTGGGGATAGCAGTGCTATAGCCTCTACTGAACCACAATGGCTGACTATTGATATGGTCCAGAAACAGTTAGACAAAATTAAGGTGAACAAAGCACCTAGACCAGACGGCTTACACCCACATGTCCTCAAAGAATTGAGCTGTGTAATTTCAAAGCTATTGTATTTAATTTTTAGAGACTCTCTAATGACTGGCGTGGTACCGATGGATTGGCGCAAAGCCAATGTGGTGCCTATATTTAAAAAGGGATCAAAGTCTTTACCAAGTAATTACAGACATGTACGTTTAACTTCTATAGTTGGGAAGATACTTGAGAGTTTGATCAAGGATCACATGCAATTGTTTTTGCTTGGAAATAATATAATAAGCAATAGTCAGCAAGGATTCACAAAAGGCAGAAGTTGTCAAACAAATCTACTTTCTTTTTATAAAGAAGTGAGTAATAAATTGGACAGAGGAATGGCTGTGGATATAGTGTACTTGGACTTTGCAAAAGCGTTTCACTCAGTTCCCCACATGCGGCTAATGTATAAGTTAATATATAAAATAAAATAAATATTTATATTCATCTTGTGTATGCTTAGTAGTATACATTTTAAATGACCTATCTATGCTGTGTTCTGTGGAATATAGGTTTAACGGTTATTCTTTAATCAAGCTGGCCAAGTTATTTCCACATTTGTTTGTTGATAGAAAATTAAAACAAATTTTGCACCTTTGTTGTGTTCATAAATGAGTGTGCTTCCTTGAATTTCCATTTAGGTAATTATTTGTTCTTTGGAAGGCAGATAGGCATTTCCTGATGTATATACAATATTACTAAATTTGCCTTTGACAAATATGATTCTGCCAAATTTATCAGCCTGTGCCTTAGGATAAAGTATTTGGTTATTCTTGTCAAGTATAATAAATAAAATAATAAATAGATTTTTTTTTTCTAAATTCTTTATTTTATTTTTTTACACAAATACATTAACAATAAAAAAAACATGCTGTATATATAGACATGTCCAAAAAAGAAAAAAAAAATTAAACAGCACAACCAAACATCGAAAGGGGAATATTGCCATGAGTATCAGGATGCCAGTCAATCACAAGTAAGTAGTTAACATTACCAAAAAGGAAGTTACGATTGTGAATCCCGACAAAAGGGGCAGTATATTGGATGGTTGTTCTGAAAAGTACAAAGCAAAAAAAAATGTGTTGAAACAATAATCCAGGTGGGAGCCGATTTATAAAACAAATCTCAACCCACTAGAAACAAAGACAAAAGCAAGGGGAGAGGCTCAACCAACCACTGAGGGAGGCCCAAACCCAGAAGAGAATAGAGAAGGGTAGAGGGAAAAGGAAATCAGAAGAGGAAAGGGAGTAAGGTAGGTAGGTAAGTAAGTAAGAAAGAAGACCTAAGACTTCATTGAGCATCTTCAGAGAAGAGAAAAAAAAAAGTACAATTATGCAGCGCACAACAGGAGTCTTTCACCTTCATCCGAAAACATAAACTGATTCCAGTAAAACCACATCTATGATTATCAGGAGCACCTCTTCCAAATAATATCAGGTCTTCCAGCCTACGGATCTCTTCCACTCTGTTGATTCACTCTATCAACGAGGGGGGAGATTCCTTCCGCCAATTGCTTGCAATACAGCCTTTAACAGGTATCTGATAGCTGATTTCTTGCATACCTTTACCGGGAAAGCATTAGCATGTAAGAGAGAGAATGCAGGGTCCATAGGGACGGGACGGTCGGTTAAGCTTTGTACAACATCTCTAATAGTGGCCCAGAAGTGAGATAATTTGGAACAAGGCCAAAAAATGTGAAGCATTGTGCCTGTTTCCATACCTCCTCTCCAGCATTTGTCAGATACATCTGGTAAAAATTTGTGAAGGCTAACCGGTGTCCTATCCCAACGCATCAATACTTTGTAATTGCATTCTTGAGTTCCTGTACAAATGGAGGACTTGAGTGAGAAAGCGCTGTCTCTGAGAAAGTGTAAGCACTGTCTCTGAGAAGGATGGGGGGAACAAAAGTTGGTTCTGGAAAGACCAGCATGGAGTAGATCAGAGACAGAGAATGTCTTAAAGGGACTTACGCGGAGAATAGAGATTACAAGGTTGTCAATAGCCATAAGAAATATGATGGTTTGGGAATCCTAGAGAGAAAGTGTCGTAACTGTAAAGCCTGCCAGAAAGGTAACGTAAAATGATCATAAGACATAAGACACGCTAGGGTTGGCCTGTGACAAATTGGTTTGCCCGAAACAGACCCCCATCACAAAGTTTCGAAAAAAGGTGCCTGGGGCCTGGTGGTTGTTCGAGGGCCTGCAAACATAGAAAAGCAGCTTATGTTATTGCCAGAAAGCTTCAGGATGGAGAGCGGGATTGGAAGTTCTCCAATCGCTTACCTCTGAGTACCTCTGGATCAGGCTAGCTGCCAAAAAGGGACTGTAAGAAATGTTCTGGGCATGCCCAGAGTGCCGTGCGCCCCTATGCGCATGTCCAGAAGACCCATTCTCAGGGTCAAAGGATAAACACACACAGTACGTGCGTGCCCATGCGCATCAGAGGTCTCATTGGAAAGCGTGTGCAAGTCGCACAGGAAGTGAAATCTTGAAGCCCTATTTAAACATTAAACAGACCCATGGCACACCTCCATTGCTGATTGATCCTCAGCTATTCATGTGTTGTTGTTCCTGTCAATTCCTGTTTTATTGACCCGGCTTGCCTTGACCATTCCTCTGCCTGCTGATTGTACCTGCTTGACCACCGCCTTTGACCTCTGCTCATTCCTGACTCCGCTTTTGGCCTCTGATTCTGTACTGCTGTTCGTTAGTGGCTTGCCCCCAGCATGTGACCTCGACTCAGCTCCTGTCTCCTGCTTCGGAACCTCATCTGCATCTGGTTTCCTACCATCCAGGTACCAGTGCTACCTTGTGTCCTTCTCCCCCTGTCCTTTTATCCAGGGAAGTTGGACACGGGGGGCATGTCAGCCATCTCGTGACAGTAATACTTACAGTTCATAACATTTTTTAAAGTATGAAAATACATAAAAAAGAAATTAAAAAACCCTGCTCCCTACACAAAGGTACATATATGAATGCAGTTAGGCCTAGGTCACAACTCCCAAGTGACAGTGAGAGGAATATTCACCACAGCTTCACTCCCTCGATGGTTAGAACAGTGAGATAGCATTTCTTTGCTGACAAGGGAGATTATACAGAATTTCTTCCAGCAAGAAAGACACCATGGAAACAGATGTGTACTTTTTGACAAGGGCAATGTCTGTCTCTGGTGAGTTGTTGCCAGTTTCATGATCACATTGATCATCACCAGCTTGCAGTTTTGGGCATTGTGGTATTTTTTTGTTGTTTCTCACATATATGCATATATGCACTTTGTTAGGTTTTTTTTAGTTAAATCAGATTTCATAAACTTATACAAAAATATAATGTGACATTTAAAATAGAGTCTAGCAACTTTTTATTCTACAGGTTTCCTGCTTTCAGAAAATACTGTATATCATTTTGGGCTCCTTAGTAAACTTTTAACCTCATAATGTTACAGGCAATAAGGGAGGGATATAGGAAGTGGAAGATAGAGAGAGGATACAAAAGTTGTTCAGTAGAAGGTTTACGATTAATAACTGGGAAGTTCGCACAATGTGTACCTCGTTATTTAGGTAGATATATTTAAGTATCCAATTGGTTTCAACCATTTTCCATACGTGATTAAGTAAATAATGTTTGTGAAAGCAGACCTTATAAGTAGAACATCAACTACAACATTTGAGCACCTAATTGATTTGATCACAGTAAACAATCACAAGCACCTGTTGAGGATGATATAGAACAGGGGTCAGCAACCTTTTACACACCGAGTGCCATTTTTGCGACCATCAAACAACCGACAGTATCTCTCCTCCCACACCGCTCAGCCGCCTATCACAGTCTGCCAGAGCAGTGTGTGGGCGGAGACAGCGCTGTCACAGTGCTGAGGCTGAGCTCTCCTCCCTGCACCGCTCACTCAGCCTCCTGTGACAGCGTGTCAGAGAGGAGAGCGGTACAAACACTCAGCGACAATTGAGGACATGGTATGTTGACTATATCCTAAATTATGAATGAATGGGAAGTTATTACATCACCTCCTGTTCATTCATGATTGTGGTTATAGTAAACATACTCTGTCCTCATGTTATGAAAGAACAGGAACACTCATAGAGGATTTCTGTTCATTTATAACATGGACTGCAGAAAAAGAGATCGAGGACTCTGTGTCCTCAATCTCTTTTTCTATTTTAAAAGGGAAATATCAGGGGTCTGTTTAGACCCCTAATATTTCCCTGACGCCCCTAAAAGTAAAGTAAAAAATAAAAATATTTAATAAAAAATAGTGACAAAATCAGACGGGGAACAGAAGATCCGCTCAGTCCGGCAGGTGGGTCAGCGATTCTCCTCCTTCCGTCCTGCGTGCTGCATGTAAAGAATCCGCCAGGCAGGACCTTGAGCAGATCGTCGACGGCCTCCTCAGCACGGCTCCACGCATGAACGTCATCTGTCCATGCCAGGGAGGTGGGTGGGACTTCAATTTGACAGCCGGCTCGAGCGATGCAAATACGATGCGATGTCAAATGCAAACAAAACAATGAGTTTGCGTGCCAGCAGATGTGGCCTCGCGTGCCAAGCTGGGCACGCGTGCCGGGGGTTGCCGACCCCTGATATAGAATCTGACTCATTTTTTTTTCTTCTTCATTTTTGCAGTCAGCACAGAATGCACATTAGTGTGGATATCTCTATGCGCACCGGACATAAGCGTATCAAATGTGATGGTGGGTACAATCCACAATTTGACCATACATACATGACAAATGGGCAGAGTATGCAATCAAATGTGGAGGGTTCTATGCACAACTTCACAAATATGACTGAAACATACTCACAAACACAAAAATTATTACCTTACTCACAGTCACCTGTAGAAATGATCATATAGCACAACAGGTTACAACCAATACATTAAAAAAATACATCAGATATGTTAGGTACAACAGATATGATGCTTAACACAGCTATACCTGACAACCATGGGAAAACACAAAAGAAGTAGAAGCTAAACCCAAAGTTTATTTTTTAGGGCTGGCACATTACTGCGACAGTCACAAGAAAATAGGGTATCTAAACCAGTTCCTTCTTCTAGTCAAATCTGTTTTAAAAAAAACTATTGTACATAATTAAAGTGACATTTAAAGGCAAAATTGTAAGGAGGGAGTTACAACAGTCAAAACCAGAGATGACAAGTGAGTGGATGAGTAGTTTTGAGGTTTCATTGGTGAGGAAGGGGCGTATTTTGGAGATGTTGCGAAGGTGAAGGTGGCAGGATTTGGATAGTGATTGGATGTGGGGAAGAAAGGGTGAGGTCTGAGTCAAGGATGACACCTAGCACCTTGGCATGAGGGGAGGGATGGATGGTGGTGTTATCAATCTCAAGGGAAAAGTTGGGGGAAGGTGCACGGGCGGGTGGAAATATCATGAGTTCAGTTTTTGAAAGGTTGAGTTTTAAGAAGTGTTGTGACATCCAGACTGATATGTCAGTTAGTAAATTAAGGACAGGGCCGTAGATAAAAAAAAATTCCTGGAGGAGGTTCAGCTTCCTCAAATTATAAGACTTTATCTAGCAGACAAACCAAGGTTTGAAAAAATATAGCAGCCATATCATTCCTAAACCAATCCTTTACCTTGAGCTGTTTGACACCATATGGATAAAAAACATGTTTTAAAAAGACTTATAATTGGTACCTACCAATTCACAGAAACCGCTTAGTATACACTTATTGGGATTTTTTACCAAAAACATTTGGCAGAATAAGTTTTGGCCTAACTTTAGGAAGAAATTTGATTCTATTTCATATTTTGTATAATAAAAAGTAGAAAGTATCACAATTTTGGGTCTTTTTTCATTCATATAAAAAAATTAAATAAATTTTGAAAAAGCCAGCGGCGATAAAATAGCACCAAAAGAAAGCTTTATTTGTGTAAAAAACGAGGCGCCCTTGGCAAGTCTTTCATTAGCGATACCCCCCCTCCAGTACTGCTTTGTTAATTTAGGAGCCACTTCTGGGCTTGCTTCAATTTTCCCGGCAGTGCCCCTTCTAATCTTTCATGGAGCAGAGACTTGAGTGATTTTAAGCCTACACTCCATAGTGGTTTAGGAGGGGTGCTGCCGCACCAAAAGAAGGGAGCACAGAAGCGGGTCTAAAGCCACTGATCCACCATGGAGGCCCACCACATAGCAATACATTATACAGCAATGCAGAATACCACCAGCTATAGAGGACTACAAATCCCAGCAATACATTATATAGCAACGCAGAATAATATGAAGCTACATACTCTGTGTTGCTCCAGGGTGGTGGCCTGATGTCTCCAGGGTCTTAGAAGGGCTATGCAGGGTCTCAGGATAGCTTTGTGGAGTCTCAGAATGGCTGTGGGGAGTCTCAGGTGGGCTGTGGGGAGTCTCAGGTGGGCTGTGGGGGGGCACTCAGGTGGGCTCTGGGGGTCTCAGGTGGGATGTGGGGAGTTTCAGATGGGTTGTGGGCATCTAAGGTGGGCTGTGGGGAGTCTCAGGTAGGCTGTGGAGGTATTGAGTGGGCTGCAGAGTCTCAGGAATGCTGTAAAGAGTCTCAGGAGGGCTGTGCAGAGTCTCAGGATGGCTGCGGGGAGTCTCAGCTGGGCTGCAGGGGGGTCTCAGGTGGGCTCTGGGGAGTTTCAGGTGGGTTGTGGGCATCTGAGGTGGGCTGTGGGGAGTCTCAGGGGGGCCGTGGAGGTCTCAAGTGGGCTGTGGAGGTATCAGGTGGGCTGTGCGGGGTCTCAGGTGGGCTGTGTGGGTCTCACGTGGACTGTGCAGAGTTTCAGGTGGGCTGGGGGTTCTCAGGTAGCCTGTGGGGGTTTCAGGTGGGCTTTGCAGAGTCTCAGGTGGGGGTCTCAGGTGGCCTGGTGGGATCTCTGGTGGGCTGTGCGGAGTTTCAGGTGGGCTGGGGGATCTCAGGTGGCCTGTGGGGGTCTCAGGTGGCCTGGTTGGGTCTCAAGTTGGGCTCTGCGGATTATTATTAATACTGTTTTTGTTAATTTTTTTCACTTTTTATCAGTTTTTTCCCCCATTTTAATTTCTTTAATTTTTTACTTTTTTCCCACTTAGCTTTATTGCTATCACACAGCGGATAACAAACACCTGTGTGATAGCATTCAGAGGTGACAGGTTCTCTTTATGAGCCTGGCCTCTAGTACAGACTCTGGACTTAGTAAAGCACTGGACTCTGGACAGAGGAACGCACTGAACTCTGGACATAGAAACGCACTGGACTCTGGACTTAGGAACGCACTAGACGCTAGACATAGGGACGCACTGGAATCGGGACTTAGGAACGCACTGGACTCGGGACTTAGGAACGCACTGGACTCGGGACTTATGAACGCACAGGACTCTGGACTTAGGAACGCACTGGACTCGGGACTTAGGAACGCACTGGACTTAGGAACGCACTGGACTCTGGACTTAGGAACGCACTGGACTCTGGACTTTGCAAAACAGTGGACTTAGGACTAAAAACAGAAGTATACAGATAATCCAGATCCAGTCACAAATAATACAAGCCCTCCCTGGTCCCTGCTACCTGATTGCCAGTTCTGTCTCCATGCAACCTTCTGATCCTGGTCACTAGAAGGACACCCTGCCTCCTGCAGAGCCCCCACTGAGGGATGTACAGATCATCCAGGGCCCGCAGGCACATGTATGTCTGAAGGGATGCCAGGAATGTCCTGTTTGATAAAACATTGGCGTCAGTGAAATACATTCAGCTCTGCTGCAGCAGCCATCGATGTTTTATCAAACAGGACATCCTGGCATCCCTTTAGACGGGCATGTTCCATGCCCGTCTCTGGATGTTCTTCAGACCGGTGTTGAACACCGGTGCCCGGGAGCATGTGCCCCCTTGCAATGCCACTCCCAGGACACTCTGGGGGGTTTGAACCCACCTATCCCCCGCCTTATCTATGCCCCTGCGCAAGGACACTGAGGGGGTGAGTTGTGGAGTAGAAAGATAGATTTGAGTGTCATCGGCATAGAGATGGTATTGGAAGCCATGTGAGGTTATTAACTGACCAAGGGAGGAGGTGTAGATGGAGAAGACGAGGGGTCCAAGGACAGAGCCTTGGGGGACTCCTACAGAAAGAGGAGGGGAGGAGTTAGATTTGTAAGTGACACTAAAGGAGCGCTTAGATAGGTAGTAGGATGTAAGGGACTTACTCGCTTCCGTCCCGGGGCCACGATCCGGGCCTGCGCAGGTGCACGACGGACTTCAGCGGCTCCCTCCGGCGCACGCGCACAACGTTCATTAGCTCCTCCCCCGGCGCACGCGCAGCAGGCTCCTTACGCCACGCCCAAACAAACCGTCGGCGTCCTACTGTTGGTAACAGTGAAAGCTGACGATTCACTCTCTGTAATCACAGACCACACAAGGGACCAGGTCATTCTACCTGCTACCACTGACCACATAGGATCCTGGATCCTCACCATTTCCGGAGACCAGCCTACTGGGACTGCTCAAAGGAGATCCTCACCAGCCAGCACCCGCAGCATCCAACACCCTGAACAGGAACTCACCGCCTCACCACTGGGACAACCTAAGGGACATCCCCTCTGACATAACCACCAACCGCAAGTATCCTACTGGCCCTGCTGGGCACTATTCAAAGGGTTGTTATGGACTGAAGCATACTGTGTATAAATATAGAGTAAAGTGATACGTACTGCTAGAGACAATTCTCACAAATAAGTTAATCCATTGCTGTCTTGTTATACACTGTGTACCATCAAAGATAGATTTGAGTGTCATCGGCATAGAGATGGTATTGGAAGCCATGTGAGGTTATTAACTGACCAAGGGAGGAGGTGTAGATGGAGAAGACGAGGGGTCCAAGGACAGAGCCTTGGGGGACTCCTACAGAAAGAGGAGGGGAGGAGTTAGATTTGTAAGTGACACTAAAGGAGCGCTTAGATAGGTAGTAGGATGTAAGGGACTTACTCGCTTCCGTCCCGGGGCCACGATCCGGGCCTGCGCAGGTGCACGACGGACTTCAGCGGCTCCCTCCGGCGCACGCGCACAACGTTCATTAGCTCCTCCCCCGGCGCACGCGCAGCAGGCTCCTTACGCCACGCCCAAACAAACCGTCGGCGTCCTACTGTTGGTAACAGTGAAAGCTGACGATTCACTCTCTGTAATCACAGACCACACAAGGGACCAGGTCATTCTACCTGCTACCACTGACCACATAGGATCCTGGATCCTCACCATTTCCGGAGACCAGCCTACTGGGACTGCTCAAAGGAGATCCTCACCAGCCAGCACCCGCAGCATCCAACACCCTGAACAGGAACTCACCGCCTCACCACTGGGACAACCTAAGGGACATCCCCTCTGACATAACCACCAACCGCAAGTATCCTACTGGCTCTGCTGGGGACTATTCAAAGGGTTGTTATGGACTGAAGCATACTGTGTATAAATATAGAGTAAAGTGATACGTACTGCAAAAGACAATTCTCACAAATAAGTTAATCCATTGCTGTCTTGTTATACACTGTGTACCATCACCCCAGGGAGAAATCTGTATCATTTCAATCACGTGCTGTACAGACCCTCACCCCTAGGGGCAATAGTCCAATTACAAGTGATACGTGCCAGTGTGCTATACTTCCTGCTTACCACCATTCCCTTCCACGGTTTAAATGATGTTACCGGTCTCATATACATCTCTAATCAATTGAGAGAGTATCCCCAAGACCGACCACTGATCAAACCGTACGCATCCCCGCAGTTGAGATCCAAACCTTGCGTTGCAGAGAAGCTTACAGAACAGTAGGACCCTAAAAAGAAATGGATCCAGCGGAGGTTGCAGGTCACATTGTGACCCTCATCCAGCACATGGACGCACTCACACAACATGTGAAAGACTTGAGACAGGAGAATCAAACCCTAAAGGCTCTCCTGTCCCAGCAGAAGGATTCGACTCAGGGTCCGGAACCAAAGGTCAGTCCCCCCGACTTGTTCTATGGGGACCGAAGTTTGTATAGGGAATTTACCAACGCTTGTGCGTTGCTGTTTGACCTAAGACCCAGAACGTACCCCACGGACCGGGAAAAAGTTCTCACCACCATCTCATACCTCAGAGGAGAGCCCAGGGCTTGGGCAAGCACTTATGTTGAGAAAGAGGACCCCATTCTCAATTCCTACCAGCAGTTCCTTGAAGCCATGAATTTACTCTACAAGGATCCCAGCAAACAGATGACTGCAGAGTTAGCTATTAAAGGGCTGAAACAGGGAAGGAGGCCTGTTGAGGACTTTATAGTCGAATTCAAGAGGTGGGCCAGAGAGGCCGAATGGAATGACCTGAGTCTCAGAAACCAGTTCAGACTAGGCCTATCTGATCCCCTCAAGGATGAGCTAGCTATGTCCGATCTTCCACCCACTCTGGAAGCATTGATGGGCCGCGCTATCACCATTAACAGGAGACTCCGGGAACGCAGACTGGAGAAAGTGACTGGTATCCCTGCAAATCCCCGCAGACCAACCCAAGCCACAGGGGAAGAGCCGATGGAAATCGGTACCATTAGAGGTCCCCTAACCAAGACAGAGTGGTGAGGTGGGTATCAAAGAAAAGCTTTGTAACCTCCTCTGTGGTGACAGGGTCAAAAGAGGAAAGTAACAAGTGTGACGGTGGGTCTGGTACATTAATAGGGGAAGATGATTGGACAGTGGCGATCGGATCACGAATTGTATCTATTTTGTTTTTTAAATGAATGGCAATGTCCTGGGCAGTGAGTGAGTTAGTGGGCGGTGGTGGTGGAGGACATAGTAGAGAGTTAAAAGTAGAAAAGAGTTGACGTGGTCTGGATGAGTGTGTTAATAAGAGTGACAAAATAAGTCTGTTTGACAGCACGGAGGAAGGAATGATATTTTAGGAGGGCAGCTTTATATAGGGTGAAGTCTTGCAGAAACCTAGTTTTCTACCACAGTCGTTCAAGAGCACGGCTATGTCTTTTTAGATGTCTGGTTTCTTTAGTTTGCCACGGTTGTGTTTGACGTGTTCGAAGTTTGCGCGTAGTGAGGGGAGCCAAGGTGTCTTGGAAGGGTGAGAGAGAGCTGTTGTAGACAGAAGTAGCCAGTACAGGGGTGAGATTTTGTCATAGAGGTAGTCGGTAGCAGAGTAGAGAAGAGAAGGGTCGAGGTGGCGAAGGTTTCTCTGGGTGACAGTGTGCCGTGTAGGGGGATTTAGGGTTGGGGACCGAAGGATTCCCACTCCACCTCCTTTCCGTTCACTGGGTCCAGGTGAGTGCGTCCAGTGGAGGCCACCATGGGAGAGGGGAACAGGGGAGGCAGAGTCGGATTCCTGAAGCCAGGTTTCAGTAACTGCAAGCATGTTACAGGAATTGGATATAAGAAGATCAATGATCAATGATGTAGATAAATTATGCCTCCTTATCCGATTATCCCCTGCTTTTCTGTAGTTTTTGGGAATTCCGCCAGCACTGGTGCCGGTCTCCGACCCAGCGCTGACTCAACTGTCTTCCTGGCACTTCCTGACCCACACAGTCTGTGCGGGTGCACGCTGCTGCATTCACTTACCTTGCATCTCTCCACGTCTCCTGGCTGAAGATCTGAACCTCCTGCCCCAAGATCCTTTGCGGCCGCCTGAGGATCTTCAGACGGGAGCGCGCGGCGGAGACACAGGTAGGTTTTAACCCCTTTGTAACCTTTAAAAACAAAATGTTTTTGCATATATCTACTGATTGCTAGCAGTAGATATAGGCAAAAAAGTGAGGGTTTAAATATCTTTTAAGTCATTATCCTATACTCTTTTCCCAACTGAGACTGAAATACTGCAATTCCAGGAAATAGCCCATCCTGGAAATACTGCCCATTCCAGGACATAGATAAATTTAAAATAGTCAAATACTTACACCTACTTGTGCACAAATTGAAGCTCACATTTTTTATACACAGAACAACAGTTTACAAAACAAACATCTCTATGGTTTTCAACACAATGGAAGGTTTTTTAACATAAAAGGCTTTCAAACTTTAATAGATTTGATTTAATTATTGTGACCGGCCTTAAACAGGAGAAAGGGAAGGTATCAATACCTGGTGAGGTATTGAACTTTAGTGAGACTAGTCATGAGAGTAGATATTTTGTAGCTACCCAGACATACAGTATTTTGACATGCAATGTGTTCAACTTGCAGGGGTTCCCACTATCTCCAGGTGCAGGGAGTGGCAATGATGACATGTTGTGCCCTGTTGTACTCAAACCTGCACCTGGAGGGGTGGGAAGGTATTTTCAGATGGTGCTATGTTGATGTACCCATGCTACATTTTTGCCCACCTCAGGTACATTGATGATATTTTGGTGATTTAGGCAGGTTCACTTTCAGAGCTTAAAGAATTTATGGCCATTAATAGTTACAATTTGAAATTCACCTTGCATGCAGATATAAATGTAATTTAATTTCAAATCAGGGTCCAATAGGATGGATCCTTGTCCATGAGTTTATAAGTAAACCCACTGCTGGAAATACAATACTCCATGCCACCATTGCCCATCCTTCCCCGTTAGTGCATAGCATTCCTCTTTGTCAAAACCTTTAGAGTATAAAGAAATTGTTTAGATGAATAAGACTTTGAAAATAGGGATGTTCAGATACCAGTGCTGATACTCGGCATATTCACGAGAACTTCCAGGGTTGCAGCTGGGACCCAGCTCTGGCGCTCCACCACTGTCCTGAAATTATTAGTCTGTATTGTTTTGAAAAAAACAATTGACACATGACAAAAAAACAAAAATGTATCAGTACTTGTATCTGTGAGTACTAGGACAAGTATCGGTACTCGAAAATTACTGATACAGTACTTGAAAAAATGGTATTGGTGCATCTCTTATATATATATTAAAAAAATCATACATTAAAACAGGGATGCACAAATCCCAGGAGCTCGGTATGCTCCGTATAAATGACAGCTGCCTCCTAACTTTGGAATTTTTCTCTAGTCTTGGAGCTGGAAAAGTATCTGTACATGTACTTGCACTTGTACCTGTGACGGACTGAACCGTCACTGGGACGGCTGGAGGAGCCTGAGGGCTAGCCTCCTTCCTACTGACTATGGACCTAGAACTATGGAGACCCGCCTCAGACCTCTTGGGGTTACATGGAACCATTCTACTAGGTTCATGTGTGGAGTGAAAATACTGCATGTTTCCCCTGACATTACATTTAAGTGACCCTGTGTTCATTATAGGCAGCAGGCTGTCTGGAGGGGCCATTGTTTAGTGATGGGATCAAGCTCTTATCTAATTAAGGACTTCCAAGGCGGCACCCGGCTGTCTAGGGGAGGGAGCATACTGCACTCCTATCTGATGCTGTGAGGTATAAACTCTGTGTGCTTTCTTCAATAAAGCAGTTCTTGGTTTCCACCTCAACATTGGTTTTGTGTGATGATTGAGGGGTTTAGCTTTCTGTCCTAATACATTGGTTCCGTCCAGTAATTCGGCAGGTTTGGGCTGAGGACACTGGAATTCAGGTTCCAGTGGAGAGGAAGCTGATTTCTGACGGAGGTGCCCAGTCGGGGTACCAGGCGGCCCGTCACAGTACCGAGTACGGTACTTGGTATAGGTGCATACCTATTTGAAAACAAACAGACTCCAACTGGGAAACTATAGTAAGACATGTCTAAAAAAACATAACAATAGGCACACATGCAAACTAGGGAAGTGTTACTAGTTAACCCTAAAGAAAAGCAAATTGTCAAATATTACCAGACACATAACTTGATATCATCATCATATACGTGCAATCCTCAAAAAATACAAGTATTTGTTAACAAGTGATAATATATTGAAAAAATACCTAAATTGCATCCCATAGTCATAGATAGTATATACAGTAGAGGATTAACATCAATTCATGATAGTTTGGTTAAAATATCGGAAATCTAAAGGAGGTGACCCATGTACCATGAGGGGCACTTTTTGGCAAGTGTAGCCAGTGCTCATGGGATCTGAGATGTGACACCAAATGGGAAGGAACTTTACCCCCAACACTTTTGTCGTGTGATTCTCAGTGGTTTTATAAAGTTGAGGAATTGTAAGTGCAGAGCCTTCTGCGTGGCAAAGACTTTGAGGGATTTCCGTATACACATATACAACCATATTTCTCAAGTACAAAACTGAAAGTTAACTAATCTGATCAGTCCAGACACAGGACTAAAAACTATATTGAAAAATGTTCGGGGGTGTGGTGAGCTGCCGACCAAGATGGCTGCAGTCTGAGCGAGCTCTGCACCATTGATCCCCGGAAAAGCTATCATTAGCCCACACCAGCTCACCTAACCTGCTCTGTCCGGCACCCTAAAGTCTGGGGACATCGGACATCTCCGAAAGCTGAGGCTGTGTAATGCAAGAAGCAAAAAGAGCCGCCATTCAGCCGTGGACGGTGGGATTCCAAGATGGTGGACGCATCTCACCATGAGGAGACGTGCATCCCTGGCAGCTGCAAATTAGGTATTTGACTCCTCTTCCATAGACAGTATGCCCCTCACTCCAGTTGAGATCCAGGAGAGTGACAGGGATGTAGTATTGCTGTACAAGTTCCGCTGCATGCTGCAAACAGACCTCTCAGCAGCCACAAGCAAGCTAGCAGCCACACTGACAAGGGAGATCAGAGAGATTGGGGCCCGCACAGATCTTTTGGAGCAGAAAATGGATAATGTGATAACAGTTGATGAGTCGCAGGAGAAAGAGATGGATACATCCTCTGATAAGCTGATGGCTGCTTGTATGTTAACAGGCATCGCTGCCGGTTTTTAAATGTTATGTCTTTCCTGCTCGCGCGCGGTGCGCACAAGTGGGCGGGACTAACAGGCTGTCTATACACGGCCTGTTACATCCAGGAAGCTCCCGGCCGGCAGTTTATACACAACGGCTATTTTTGACACACTTTATTTTTCTAGCTGCCAAGTTGACGCTGGCAGGCACCTAGAAGAAGCAACAACTTTCCTATATGGAATTTGTCCACAGATTGGACAATATGCTTAATGAACGACTGTCTAGCATCTTGGAGGACAAACATTCCAAACATTCTATGTTTCTGAGTGTTTGGGAACCATGGCTCATCTCGTCATCCTGGGATGGACCCCATTAGTTATCGGGGTATTTGAATGCAGGACGGAAGACCAATTGGTTGTGGTCCATGGGCTGGGGACACACAGTCTTGTCACTCATTAAGGTGATTGGTGATACCAAGCTATGGGACCCCCCCTAGTAGTATGGGTATACCTGATACTACTCCTCCTCTTAAGATTCTTCTACCCCTTCTTTTCATGCTATACTTTCTTAGGGGCCTTTCCCCCATCCTCTTTTAATGGTCTTTAACTGGTTCACCTAAAGGAAGTGCAGTCCTGCTTTACTACACAGCCGCCACACCTGCTGTTTTTGTGATATACGGTTAAGACAGTGGCGCCTCCCTGCTCTATGATTACCCATTAATTTACTATGTAGTTGCATTCTACGTGATCTCATTGTTTTAACAATGATCTACTGCAGGGGTGCCCACAATTTTTCGTCTGGAGATCTACTTTTCAAATGACGAGCTCAATGAGATCTACCAATGAAAAAACACCTTTATTTAAAAAACAAGCACATTAAAATTATTACTGGGACTACTGCCTCTCTCTCTTTCACGCGATCTCTCCCCCTCTCCCCTTTCTCTAGCTCTCCTCTCTCTGCTGTCTCTTTCTGGGTTGGTTCACACCACAAAGTCTGTGTTCCAGAGCGTTCGGCCTCTGGAAAGCACTGGAACGCAAGCCGGCCGGCTCCCTGTGTCCAGGGGCAGAAGGGGGTGTGGCAGTGCTTTGAAGTCAATGGCACTGCAGCCACGCCCCCCGCCCGCACCCGGAACGCAGGCACATTAGTGCTTGCAGCATTTTTGCTGATCGCACTGGACCAGAATGCAGGCACTAATGTGGGGGAGGGCGTGGCTGCGGTGCCATTCACTTAAATGCACCGCCACGCCCCCTTCCGCCCCTGACAGCAGGGAGCCGCCCGTCTTGCGTTCCAGTGTGTTCCAGAGGTTGAACGCTCTGGAACGCAGACTTTGTGGTGTGAACCGGCCCTCTCTCTTGGCTGTCTCTTCTCTCTCTCTGCTCACACTCTCTCTCCTCGCTCTCTCCCCTGTGCCTCTCTTCTCTCTCTGCTCTCACTCTCCTCGCTCTCTTCCTTGTGTCTCTCTCTGTCTCTGCTGCCTCTTCTCTCTCTGCTCTCTCTTCTCTCTCCTGGCTGCCTTTCCTTACCTGCACTGGAGCAGCTTCCCAGGTCTCCTCTCATGTGCGCTGTCCTGTCTTCCCGCGGTCCTTGTGTTTAGCTGAATGCGGCCGATGCTGCAGACTGGGAAAGGTGTCCCGCCCTTTCCCGTCTGCAGCGTCTGACACATTCAGCCGCACTAGCACCGCAGGAGAGAGTCAGTGAGCCAATCGTGATTTATCAGTGTTCCCTTTGCGATCGACTGGTAGATTGCGATCGACCTAATGGGCACCCCTGCCTTAGATGGAATTCACATACCACGCTGCTATAATTCAGCCTCCCTTGCTGCAAGTTATAGAAAAAAAATTACATCTTCTCAGATGCATCTACTGAGGCCATAGCAGCTGTCGCCTACCTCAAGGTAAGAGACACTTCTAACCAGGGGCTGACTGGCAACTTTTAGCCCAGGGGGCAAGTACAACCCAGGGGCCCATGGTGCAGTAACTTGGCCCCCCTCCCGCTCTGCCTCTTCCGCCGCCTTCTCCCCGCCCCTGTCTGCCACTTTTGCCACCCATGTAACAGTAGTGTGAATGTATTTATCGGTTTAGGAAATGTAAAGCACACTGGTAGTGGAGGGATGCCTCGTCAGCTGGTGGTATTCTGCATTTCGCTGTATAAGAGGACTACAAATCCAAGCAATAATACATTATACAGCACAATGCAGAATACCACCAGCTACAGAGGACTACAAGTCCTAGCAATAGTACATTATAGCTGGTGGAATTCCGCATTGCGCTGTATGTATGTATGTATGTATTATTGCTGGGATTTGTAGTCCCCTATACAGCGCAATGCAGAATACCACCAGCTATATAGGAGTACAACAAATCCCAGCAATACATTATACATACAGTGTATAATGTATTGCTGGGATTTGTAGTCCTCTATAGCTGATGGTATAATATACAGTACAGCGCAATATACCGTCCACTATAGAGGAATACAAATCCCACCATCCCAGCAATACATTATAGAGCATCATGTGTGGTAAAGTGCAGGCTTACCTGAGCAGTCTTCCAGCAACTTGCTTCTAAGATCGGGCCCGTCTGTCGGCGGCTGTCATCCCCTCACGCCTGCTCCTCCTTACTTCTCCCCGCGTCCCTGTGCCGATCGTGGATATGGGCGGTGCGCGTGAGGCGGGGAGGAGGTGCGGCTCGTGGATGCGGGCGGGTCTGGCAACAGCAAGGGTGAGGCGGGGAGGAGGTGCGGCGTGTGGAGCGTGAATGTGGGTGGGCAGGTCTGGCAGTGGCAAGCGTGAGGCGGGGAGGAGGTGCGGCTCGTGGATGCGGGCGGGTCTGGCAACAGCAAGGGTGAGGCGGGGAGGAGGTGCGGCGTGTGGAGCGTGAATGTGGGTGGGCAGGTCTGGCAGTGGCAAGCGTGAGGCGGGGAGGAGGTGCGGCTCGTGGATGCGGGCGGGTCTGGCAACAGCAAGGGTGAGGCGGGGAGGAGGTGCGGCGTGTGGAGCGTGAATGTGGGTGGGCAGGTCTGGCAGTGGCAAGCGTGAGGCGGGGAGGAGGTGCGGCACGCGGCGCGTGTGAAGCTCTGAACAGGGACAACTAATCAAAAGCTGATTCATCGAAGATTGAAAATGTTGACAACTTTTTCAATCATCGATTATAATCGACTTAGTCGATTAGTTGTTGCAGCCCTACATTCATCCCTGATTTCTGGGCACAGTCCCCGGATTCAGGAGACCGTCCCCTGACAAATTATGTCCCGGGAACATAAAATAAACCAATTTTTTATTTTTTTAAATACTCACCTGATCCATGGATCCACCGACAAGCGCGGCCTCCCGTCTCCCACGCTGATAGGAGAGCATCATCTGAGTGAGTCAGATGGGAGTTTCCTGTCTCTGAGTGATGATGTCACCCCACTCACCATATACTGTATATATATATACCACTCAGTCCAGTCTGACCTTGCCCTTGCGTGGTTTTCCTTCTAGTGCTTTCCTTCTGCTCTGAGTATCCAGATTCCGTGTATGACCCGATCCTGGCTGACGTTCTCCTCTGGCTTCTCCTGCCTGGCTTATTCCTGACAACGCTGATTTCCTGGCTCCTGCTCCTGGCTTGTTCCTGACGACGCTGATCTCTGTGTTCCTGACCTGGCTTGGACGACTACCCACTCCGGCTCGTGACTCTGGCTTATTCCGGTTTGAGACTATGCTTGGTCCTGTGGACACTGTTCGTAATAAATATTTTAACTAGCACCTTTTGCTTGTCTGGTTTTCATTGTGCTCTGACAACAGGTCCTGAATTACTGCTGGATCATACAGAAGAAACCACAGCTGACGTCTTCATTCTTCTAGATTGTGACAAAGATCCAGAGATTCGTCCTGAAGTCAAAACCCTTGTCACCAGATCTAAACATAGATTCGTATTGGGCTGTCAACGCTTTGACTGTTTCTCCAAGTGGACAAGGCCTGAACGCATTACTGCAAGGTTAGTCCTTATTGAACACTGCTATCGCACTAAGCCCAAAGATGCTCACTGTCAAGGTCCGCACATATGCCAAAAACGTCTTATTGCAAAAGACATTGCTCAAAACGAGCTGATCCTACTACACAATGCACAACAAAACATCTCTAGCACACAGATGAAATGTGTCTGTGACAAGCAGGACATTCCTAAAATCAATCCAACTGCATTCATCAACAGTGATGTGTATCAGGTATCTGACTGGAGACTCAGCTGAGAAGGGGGCTGCCCGTGCACCTCTTTTCCCACACCACTGAAAGTAGTGACAGGGGATGTAAGGACAGAGCGGTGCACAGGTCCTGGTGGCTGGCAGGTTCTTGAGGAGGTGCTTGAGTGCGTTGGACCAGCTGGTGAATCTGCAGGACCGAGATGACACCGTGACCTCTTGAAACCAGAGCAGGCAACGGGTATGAGGCCAAGGAAGCACTGGCAGGATGTTGTTGCTCTAGATGCTGATGGAGCGATCCACCAAGTGGCAAACCAGGAGGGAAGTCAGGTTCAAATCAAGATCCTACACAGGGAGCCAAATCTTGAGGTGCCGAATAACAGATCAGGAGCAAGGTCTGGAAACTTAAGCCAGGGTCATAAACAACAGATCAGAGGGCAGAGGTACCAAATCAGGAGGAGGGGGCGAAGTTAAATGGTCACAAGACGGGTTTATACACAGGACTAAAGGATACAAGAACAGAGTACAGGGCACACAGGCTGAAGTACAGGGCACAAGCTGAAGACCACTCAGAAACTTGGTCATGGCTTCATGTCTGTTTAAATAGGATACCTGTACGCTAACGAGCACGTTTCTGCGCACTCACGTACGTGCGCTATTGCAATTCAGAGTTTACAGCCATCCTTACTCCACCAACTCTTCTTGCTCAGAAGACACAGCTGGAATACCATAAGTGCCTGTAATTCCTGACGACGCTGATCTCTGTGTTCCTGACCTGGCTTGGACGACTACCCACTCCGGCTCGTGACTCTGGCTTATTCCGGTTTGAGACTATGCTTGGTCCTGTGGACACTGTTCGTAATAAATATTTTAACTAGCACCTTTTGCTTGTCTGGTTTTCATTGTGCTCTGACAACAGGTCCTGAATTACTGCTGGATCATACAGAAGAAACCACAGCTGACGTCTTCATTCTTCTAGATTGTGACAAAGATCCAGAGATTCGTCCTGAAGTCAAAACCCTTGTCACCAGATCTAAACATAGATTCGTATTGGGCTGTCAACGCTTTGACTGTTTCTCCAAGTGGACAAGGCCTGAACGCATTACTGCAAGGTTAGTCCTTATTGAACACTGCTATCGCACTAAGCCCAAAGATGCTCACTGTCAAGGTCCGCACATATGCCAAAAACGTCTTATTGCAAAAGACATTGCTCAAAACGAGCTGATCCTACTACACAATGCACAACAAAACATCTCTAGCACACAGATGAAATGTGTCTGTGACAAGCAGGACATTCCTAAAATCAATCCAACTGCATTCATCAACAGTGATGTGTATCAGGTATCTGACTGGAGACTCAGCTGAGAAGGGGGCTGCCCGTGCACCTCTTTTCCCACACCACTGAAAGTAGTGACAGGGGATGTAAGGACAGAGCGGTGCACAGGTCCTGGTGGCTGGCAGGTTCTTGAGGAGGTGCTTGAGTGCGTTGGACCAGCTGGTGAATCTGCAGGACCGAGATGACACCGTGACCTCTTGAAACCAGAGCAGGCAACGGGTATGAGGCCAAGGAAGCACTGGCAGGATGTTGTTGCTCTAGATGCTGATGGAGCGATCCACCAAGTGGCAAACCAGGAGGGAAGTCAGGTTCAAATCAAGATCCTACACAGGGAGCCAAATCTTGAGGTGCCGAATAACAGATCAGGAGCAAGGTCTGGAAACTTAAGCCAGGGTCATAAACAACAGATCAGAGGGCAGAGGTACCAAATCAGGAGGAGGGGGCGAAGTTAAATGGTCACAAGACGGGTTTATACACAGGACTAAAGGATACAAGAACAGAGTACAGGGCACACAGGCTGAAGTACAGGGCACAAGCTGAAGACCACTCAGAAACTTGGTCATGGCTTCATGTCTGTTTAAATAGGATACCTGTACGCTAACGAGCACGTTTCTGCGCACTCACGTACGTGCGCTATTGCAATTCAGAGTTTACAGCCATCCTTACTCCACCAACTCTTCTTGCTCAGAAGACACAGCTGGAATACCATAAGTGCCTGTAGTCTTCAGGTACTAACATGCACCATGCACATATAAGGATGGACTTGTTTGAAAATGCCTTCAACCAACCAAAGAACTTTACAAGTTTTCCATTCATGGATAAATTACCTACTACACTTGGAAGACTGTTCCGGCTATCAAGTCTGCTATGCTAATAGTCACCTCAGACTTCATCTGATATTTGAACTTATGAGTATATGTCCTTTCTTTATTTTTCAGGTCCAGAGGACAAGTTACAAGTTCCCATGTATGGACTCAAAGAGTTATTGTTGTTGCATTATATGCATGTTCTCTCTTATGTCTTTCAGGTCTCCAAGACATCAACGCAAATTGCAATATTGTTTATTTGCAATTGCATAGCTACCGTTATGATTTAACATAATGGCATTTACAATGCCAGACGGGGAGTGTGCTGTCACAATAATTGCATACAAATATGACACAAAGCATAGCCACAGTTAATATTTATATTACTGTGAGTTGGGAAAGCTCTTAGTTATTTTCCTTAAGCCATTATCCTTTTGTTTTAGTATAGCTGGTTATTATACTGCCATCTTGTGTGCGTTTTGGTTATTGCACATGTTTTTCTGTATTTCCTCCCCTTGTATGTAATGCACTGCCCTTCTTCTCCAACTAGTCATTTAGTGTCATGGCTGCCTATAGCAGGGCCACCTGTACATGCTAGCTTGGAAACATTATCATCCTTGACCTTCAAATACCATCTTTTCATTCATCGCCTGTATCCTGTTGTCTGCTGTAACCTGCTGCAAACAAAAAAGGATGAAAAGGTATTTGGTGAGTTCAGCTATCTGATACAGGCTAGGCATAGAGGTCTCAGCAAGAGATAAATCGCTAATACAACAATCGGAGTCAGAATACAAGTAAAACCTAATGCAGCATTCCTCAAGATCTCAGTGTTTCATCTAAACACATAACCAACATATAGTGTATTGGATGCAGAGTTTAGAACTATGTAATCTACAACAGTATATAAAGTGCAAGGCTTTTGATTATTTAATGCACAATATAGGGCATACTGTGCAGTGATCAGAGTGTTGGGGTCAGGACTATGAAAGAAATACTGTTCAGCAGAGATCGGGCCCTCTGCTTTATGCAACTTTGAGGACAATATAGGAAAACACCAATTCTTCTATTTACATGCTAAGGAGATGTTTTTAGGCTGTGATGTGGTGTACAATTTTCAAAAACAGTGTCAGCAACACCCTATTCTGGCATCACTTAATTTTACATAATTCCTTATCTTACACACAACATCATAACCCCAGTCTGGTTAATTTCAACTTGAAAAAAATAAAATGTTTTAGCTAGCAGTAATAGGCTACAATTGAGTGATGCAAGTAGCTGACACAACAGATCTTAAAGCTATCAGAAGGTTTACACTACCAAAAAACTAAGACTAAGGCCCCCATACCTATTGCCATACAGTGCTAAATGTTTCATAGCATATCTTGTGATCATATTTCACAAAAACACGTCAAAAGCACAACCCCAAATTCCAGAGATGAGACAGTTGTTATGCTGAAATCAAAATTACAGTGTCAATAGCCAGACATATAGTACAGTGGCTGCAGAGTATGTAAGCATCTTGATTTGGCTGCAATGTAAAAGAGACAGACAAGGCAGTTTTCATCAAGAAATAAAGGTTAACATGTATAATGTCAGAGACAACAGCCAGTAATATTGCACAGGCATACAGTTTGTTTATCCCAAAATTCCACATTTAAGTGTATATATGTAACAGAAAAAAGGGTGAAAAATCAAGTAGACTATATAGACAACATTGCATTAGTAGGAAATTGACAATGCATGCAGTTGTTTGCATGAGTCCTTATTCTAAAAATAAATATGGATCCCACATGCAATGGGAGATAAGTAGAACCTTGCAATGAAAGCACTGTCAATACACCAGAATTCCATACATCCATCAGGTGCAATTAAATCATTATTCATCCAAAATATGTATGTCAGTGAAGAATAGAATACATGTTGGAGCAACCCATTATAATATATAAGTGCACAAAGTAACTTCTACAAAGTTCAAAGACTGGTTCATTTTCATGAAAATTTTAAACAGAAGGAAGCAAACACTATTATAAATATACATGCTTCTGTTTGCAGCATTGCACTAGAGTTTAGATATGCTAGAGGCCACAAAAGAGTGAATGAAGAAAGTGATTGTCACGGTCTGGCGACCGGGGCACACAAAGTGACTAAAAGTAGCGTGCAAAAAATGGTGTCTGGGATGAAACCACAAGAAGTAGGTGTCTGTGCGTTAATGGGGACGCACTAGAGGCGCAGATTCTATGAAGGGCCAGGTGTTCGACAGAGCCTCTAATGGTGAGGATGATTGACTGTTGGACACCTTCTAGGTTGCGGCCCTCTAGCAAGCCGACACAGACATACTGTAAAGGTTAGTTGAATCACCGAGGTGCTGGATACAACAGCAGGCAGGGTTGAAGCCTATACACAGACACACAAGTAGGCACAGGTGCAAGGACTTACTGAAGAAGCTGAAGATTAATCCGATGCAGGACCTACAGGATCTCACTGTGAGGAAGAGGGAATCCAGACACACAGGGAATAAGGTAGGTGGTAGCAACTGCAGGGATTACAAAGGCAAGTGATAAACAGGGGGGAGAGAAGAGGGATTAAGGGTAAATACACAATTGTTAATAGTAAGGAAAAAGTAACACAATAAATTAGATATAAGAATACACAAGATCACGAACACTAGAAGGGGAGAAGGGAGAGTTGGTCTAAGGACATGATTTGATACAAAGGTATCCGCACAAGATGTACACAAAGAGACACTGGCTTATAAAGTATAGTCTTCCTCCGAGGAGAGTGTGTAGGAGAATGTGTGAAAGAGAGAAGATGTAAGAAGGGTGTGGAATTATGCATATATGTAAAATAAGACATGTTATTTTATTAAACAACAACAAAAAAGTGATAAACAGGGAGTCCGACTGGGCGTAAAGACACGTTGGTCGAACGGCACGGAATAAGTGAGCTGGACTTTTAATGGAGAGGTTCAGGGTGGATTGGCAGGAAGCCAAGCAGCTCAGACAGGAGGTAAAACCCGGCGCCAGATCATCACACAGGGAAGTGTGACAGTGATCTGTGTCCTTTAGACCCTTGGTTCTCAACTGGTGGGTCATGACTGAAAAGTGGGTCGCGATCCCATGTTCAGTGGGTTGTTGCATGCCTTCCACTTTTCTAGGTGAGAGGCCTCCCCCTAGAGCAGCACTCTCCATTCTCACACCGAGCAGCCATTCAAAATATGCTGCCCGGCACAGAGTGGCGACTTGGGGTGGGCTGGGGCTATGGCCACGAGGGAGCTCTATCCACACTTGCATTGCTTATAGCTCCCTTGCACATCCTGTAGAGGTGCCTGGACTAGAGTGACATCACATTCTGTCTCCCGACACCTCTACAGAAACGCATAGGAGCTGTACAAGCAATGCACATATGGATGGAGCTCTGTCACAGCACAGCAGCCCACACTGCCATGCATTCCATTGCAGTGCAACTTAGGTCACGACTTAATGACCAAGGACAAATGTGGGCCCTGAGGTTACACAGGTTGAGAACCACTGCTTTAGACCATATTAGATAATATAAGTATAGTATTGTATAATTTGTTCACTTTAAACATAAGTGACATTAAAGTCACAAATTCCTCCCCCCCACATGCTGCTTTAAGGACTTATCTTGAAAGATGCCTCTTGATCCGATCATCTTCTTCCTTCTACTTGTATTCCTCAATCCCTCCAGCCAGAGGCATAACTAGAACCTTCAGGGCCCAGGTGCAAGAAACCATGAAGGCCCCCCGCCCATGGCACCGCATGGTTAACAGGAAGGCTGCCGAGGTTCCCAGCAAGTGCGGGATCTCGGGCAGCTGCTTGTTTAAAATTTTAGTGCCGTGTTCTGTAGAGAACACCGACCCAGTATCTGCGCTTGCGTACAGACGGGATTACCGAGGAAACCGGCAATTATCTACAAAGTATTCGTTTGTAATGGTTAATTATGACCGTTAATAATATGCCGTCCATGGCAGTAAATGATGGATGGAATATTATTTTTTTTAAATAATAAGATTTTATTTCGATTTTGCAATATACAAAAGTACAAAAATACAAAAATACAAGAACACAGGGGAACATGACGCGTAAAGCTTAAGGTCCACGTTGATTGGATGGAATATTATTAACGGTCACAATTAACAATTTGAATGTAATACTTTGTAAATAAATTCCTGTTCCCTCAATAATATTGGTCTGGGCACAAGGGCAGATACTGAGGTCGGCAAATTCGACTACATCAGCGTTCTCGACAGAACACCGGTATCTGCGTTTAGTATCGAGGCATTTTCACGAGTATAAGTACTCGTGAAAATGCTCAGTATTAACACTGGTGTATCCCTACTTAAAAATATATTGCATTGCTGGGACTTGCAGTCCTACATACCGTGTTTCCCTGAAAGTAAGACCTACCCCGAAAGTAAGACCTAGCGCTATCTTCAGGGATTTCTGTAATATAAGACCTACCCCGAAAATAAGACCTAGTTTGGTGGTAGGTCTTATATTACAGAAATCCCTGAAGATAGCGCTAGGTCTTACTTTCGGGGTAGCTGCACAAATAACTGACTTTTACTTGTGAAGACCGGCCGCAGCTTCCTCCCTCACCCTAACCCCAGCCCGCCTGCCCCCTCGAACACCCATCTGTCTGCCTCCGCTGCTGTGCTGTGCCTGCTGGGAAATGTAGTCTTCAGCGGCAGCCGAGGCAGACAGGTGGGTGTGTGGGCAGGGGGGGGGGGGGGGGGGGGGGGGGAATGCCATCGGCATCCCCCCCCACTATAATGCATTGCTGGGACTTGTTGCTGGGAATACCACCAGCTATGCGGGACTACAAGTCCCAGCAATACATTATAATAAAAGTCAGGTATGCGGAATACCAATACACCAGCAACACCCCCCCC